>NC_053157.1:90002982-90302982 GCF_016835505.1 Polypterus senegalus
TTGACAGACAAGATTAGACAGGAGTCCCCGTGGACTATGATGTTTGCTGATGACATTGTGATCTGTAGCAATAGTAGGGCGCAGGTTGAGGAGAACCTGGAGAGGTGGAGATATGCTGTAGAGAGGAGAGGAATGAAGGTCAGTAGGAACAAGACAGAATACATGTGTGTAAATGAGAGGGAGGTCAGTGGAATGGTGAGGATGCAGGGAGTAGAGTTTGCCAAGGTGAATGAGTTTAAATACTTGGGATCAACAGTACAGAGTAATGTAGATTGTGGAAGAGAGGTGAAAAAGAGAGTGCGGGCAGGGTGGAATGGGTGGAGAAGAGTGTCAGGAGTTATTTGTGACAGACGAGTATCAGCAAGAGTGAAAGGGAAGGTCTACAGGACGGTTGGGGAGACCAGCTATGTTATATGGGTTGGAGACGGTGGCACTGACCAGAATGCAGGAGACAGAGCTGGAGGTAGCAGAGTTAAAGATGCTAAGATTTCCACTGGGTGTGACAAGGATGGATAGGATTAGAAATGAGTACATTAGAGGGTCACCTCAAGTTTGATGGTTGGGAGATAAAGTCAGAGAAGCGAGATTGTGTTGGTTTGGACATGTGCAGAGGAGAGATGCTGGGTATATTGAGAGAAGGATGCTAAGGATAGAGCTGCCAGGGAAGAGGAAAAGAGGAGGACCAAAGCGAAGGTTTATGGATGTGGTGAGAGAGGACATGCAGGTGATGGGTGTAGCAGAACAAGATGCAGAGGACAGAAAGATATGGAAGAAGATGATTCGCTGTGGCAACCCCCAACGAGAGCAGCCTAAAGAAAAAGTCCAGGAACAACAATATGTCTTTTATATAGTACATTTTCATAAAAAAGGCATGTAGCTCAGATAATTTGAGTAACTATTAACCACTTGTGGATTGTCCCAATACATAAGAATGACATACCAAGCAACATTCCTGACTCTTAACCATTCTTTCTGCGATAAAATAAGCCATGTTTTCATTCTTGTTAAGCTCATTTGGGCCATGCAGGTTTACTCAGCATCTATGTTTGGCTCAGTGATGGCTTCTAGGAGAGATTCTGTTGGTTCTATTGTATATAATTAGAGTGTTATCTTAATGTACATAATGTACAACTACCATAGTATTCAGTCTGAGCCTATTCTTTATCTCTCTCCATTAGCCAGTAGCATTGTTGGTCGAGAGCTTCTGGGCTTTAACCACAGATCTCGAGAGAGCCCAGCCATTCTTCCTTCTGTTATGTGTTGTGACCATGCTTATCAACATCTAGAAAACTTGATGGGAGGGGCCTGCCCACCCTTTTCAATACAACACATACAGTATGTTGAGGTAATGCCATCATCAGAGTGTAGGGGTTAAGCCCCTAATACATGCTGAAGCTAGTGGCACCCCTGTTGCCTCCCACTGTTTTGTGAAGGCTACATCTACCAGGCCTTTAACGTTCCCAACAACGTAGCACTAAGCATTATTTAGGCATCCGAGCCCTTTCATCACTCCAAAATCAAAATTATAGATAGGGTTTTTATGATCGGTGTACATTAAATTACCATACTGCAGTTAAGACTGAAAGGGTAAAAATGGGAACCATGTAATTTTACAGCGTATGTGTTTTTATGTACTTTTGCCACCACTTCAGGTAATCAGGAAAAAGACAATTTGTTTCTTAGCATGAATTTAAAATGAAGAAATAAATTAGTGTTGCTGTCATATTCTGAATACTAAATAATGTTAATAGACTGCATATTACTATTGTCACAGGACATCAGTAGATAGTTATGGAATTAGTCCATGCAAGAGTAGAGAATCACCAAGCAGTTATGTCTCCCATACTTAAGCCTTAGATTGGTCTCCCATACTTAAGCTATAGCTATTGATCTGCCAAGGGACAGAACCTCAGATGAGTAACTGAGAGGTATGTAGGACTTACTGATCATTATTCACAGTAGAAATGTTTCTTGAAAATTGACATGCGGTTCTTTGGTAACAGAGTAACTGTTTAAATCGGGCTGTTGCAGGTCAATTGTAAAGAACAAAAAAGAGGAAGATAATTGTGGAAATGTGCATTTTAAGTATTGATGGGGGGGAAGGAAAGGCCTAGAACATGTGAAACTGCTGCCAAAGTAAGAGGGACATAAAGATGACTTGAGAACATCGAGATAAAACAGATGGTTAAGAGTAGTTCCAAACAGTTACATGATAAGGAGCAACACTCTAAAATAAGCCATAAAATGCCTTTGCTAAGCTTTGTAATGGTTCATAAAGCAGTGCACTTTCCTATCATATTTAGTTTATGAAAGAAAAATACAGAGGTATCTGTTGCAGACTTCAACCTAATAGTGTAAGCCTCAAAAATACTTGCAAAAGTTTCTGTCTGTTCCTCACACCCTAAATAGAAGTTCTTCAGTTTTGTCCTGGAGAGCCATACATCTAGTCTCTTAATATATAAATCATTAAACAATTAGTGTAAAATGTATTGAAGAGGCTACTTTTATGTCTGTTAATGTTTGAACATCTTGGCAGTCAGGGTGAAGGTTCTATTGCATCATTTTTTTTTTCTTTAAGGTAATCTAACTTGTCTCAAAAAACAAATATTTCATAGAAATGCATTCCATTCCTTTGACAGGCTTCTTTTCAGCTACATGTCAACATGTTTCTTAACAAAGTGAACTCTGTTCTGATAAATAGACACTTGAGCAAATATTTAGTACTGCATAGGATAACTGAGCTTGTTGTGTACAAATAGGCCACTAATGCAAAGCCCATTAGCAACTGAGTATACTCTTTTATATACTAAACTGTTAAAGTGCAGTTTTACTGAATTTAAATAAATCCTTCCATTTTTTAAGGTGCTAATCCAGTTCAGGGTTGCAGGGAGTGATTTTGCTTAAAACCAAATAGCTTTTTGCATTCTATATTACTAATAACTGTTTTTGACTTATTGTCACCACAAACTTGCACTTCTACATACAGACAGATTTTATTCAGAAAGTAGTCAGATTGTGTTCATGTTTACCTAAAATCTGTTGAAATCATGAATCCATCACAGTTTTTTTCCTACATAATTACCTTTGAATTATGTAGGGAAAAATCTAATCCACATCCAATTCTTAATTCCACTTATTTCACTCCAAAATTGTGGTTCAGAGCATATCCTTACAGCATTGGGTATAAGACGAGAAGTAAATCCTGGGTGTGGTTTCAGTTCATCCCAGGCCTCACTCACCCACATGTAAACTAATAGAGGGCAAAATTGGAATTACCAGTTAAACTAATTGTGCTGTGAGACACAGGAAGAATGTACAAAATCACACAGGTGATAATCAGGAGTATGATTCCAAGCCAGGATGCTGGATTCATGAGACAGTATCAGTCACAGTTTCACCATTGTACTGATCTATGAATGCATGAACATGATATAATGTAAACAAAATGGGATAAATTCTGTTCTTGGGCATTTCCTGCTACATTCATATCCACATTAAATATAAAATGGTGAAGTGCCTTATGCATTAATTAAACTAAACTACTTTAAAACTAAACAATTCAGATTAAATTGTGTAAAAAACAGGTTTAAGAGGTATACCATATGTTGATGGTTTAGATTTTTCTTAACATTGCCCTAGCTGGAACAAATTACAGTATAAGGTGCACAAAAGATCATTTCTTGGGGTAATAGGGAAAATGCTATACAGTAATACCAACTGTTAGAATTTGGATTTATTACAGAATTTAATTGTTTTTTTGCAGGAAAGATTTGTGCACTTGATCTTTTTACATAAGGATTCCACCATAGAACAATCTATAGCAGCTTTAATTTCTGTACTTGAACCCTTGTTTGATGAGAGTTGAGTGTCTTCTGAGTGGAGTTTGCATGCTGCACATAGATAAATGTAGGCTTCTTCGTAGGACTTCAGTTTTTTTCCAAATATAGCCCAAAGACTCACTGTTGCAGTATGTTGTTTGGAATCTGTAAACTGGCCCAATATGTTTGTGTACATTGCAGTTATGGATTGATACATAATCAATTGCTGATTATTTTATTATGCCCATTGCTGCCTTGGTAGATTCAATATTTCTCCAGTCCTGAAATGGGAGTAAACTAGTGATGTATATTTTAAATTTGAATTGACTGTATTCAGTTCAGCTGTCCTTTCTGACATTATCAAATTCAGTAGGCTTAATTTTGTAGTGGTAGACAGTGTGGTGTAGTGGTTAAGGCTTTAGACTTCGACTTAATAGGAAATGATTTTTGATATATCGGTGTATCTGTACAATTTTAAATGGGGCAGACCTACCACGTGGTAGGAAGCCTTTGTATCAACATTTGGAGGTGCACAATAACAGAAAAGTTTTTTACGAGACAAGAGTGTACCTCTTCCATCTCCACATCTGGTTTCCCTTCAAGAGTGTAGATTATGCTATAGTGCCTGAAGAGTCCAGAATGACCGAGCCAATATTTGAAGACATCTTTCTGATTCCTTTATCTTAATAACCAATGTAATCATAAAAATGGAAACTGCCGGTAATAAAATTGTATTAGGCAATATTTTCAGACAGAAACTGAATCTAAAAAAGATTAACATAATAAGAGGTTGATATAAAGTCTAAACAGAGAAGAAGTTAAACACTGAAGGCATTAGCAATTGTAAAATGCCTATGGGTGGTTGTTGGCTTTCTCCCAACTTTAATAAAGAAATGTGCTTTTTTCTTTCTAATTTTCATAAGTGTACTCTAGTTATGTACCACCTTTGTCCTATCTGTTCCCCAAGTCAACAATTACTGGCTCCTGAACTCCATCCAGTGGAATGATGGATGGCTAAAATTTACTATTTTATCAGATTGGAAATGGTGAGAATAAAGGTAGCAGCACATATTTCATCATTTTGAACAACATTTATTTTCAGTATAAAAGCTCCTGGTCTTCAGCCATTCTGGTGCCTATAAGTAAATGTGAAGTGTAATGTTCTACATGACTTGATTTCCCACCAAATATCTTGTTCCTTGTTACTTATCAAAGAGAGTGTATTAAATAGAATAGTCTTGCATGTGATTTTTTTTTAGCTAGGTCTGATTGCAGCCAAGTGTTGTGTCATGTAGTCACAAAAAACAAATGTTTTGACTTTATTCACTTAAATTAATAAGACAAAGGGTGGTTATTGATGCCTCATGGATTTGTTGTCCTGGGTTTACATCCTACACCTGGTTGTTGTCTGTGCAGGCTTTTCTCTGAGTAGTCTGTTTTTTCTCCCACATTCATAGGTTAATTTGAATTCAAAATGTGCACCCCCGTGTATGAGTGAGCCCTGTAAGGACAAGTACTTTTGTTTAAGATTTGTTCCTACCTTATGCATGATACTACTGAGATGCATTTTGTGCCCACTACAACATTGAATTGGATTAAACAAATTTGGGAATAATTTCTTATGTCAAGCGAAATGAAAGAGCTCCATGCTTCTAAATTCTGCAGCCTTTGTCAGAATTAACCTTAAGCTTAATTAGTTGAGTCATTTAATTTATAATGAACTTATCAGTTATTTTATTACTTTTTTATTAATTAATTGCAGGTCACTTTTGGTTTGGTTTACAAATAAAATTAGACACCTAAAATATGTAGCTGTTCCACTTTTAGGTTAGTTAAGAAGTAAAAAGTGTTTAAGAATGAGAACTGAAAATATTATTTGTGTGTATTGTGAGGTTAAAGTAGAGTTTTACATTTTAACTCCCTTCATGCGAAATTATGAGAAATGGGATGCAAATAAAACATGCCCATGCATGACTCATAAGAAGATTTTATAGTGTTTTTTTATTCTATTGGAACTGGGACAATATTTTTGTAAGGTATGAACATTTTTTTTTCTACACTGTTTTACGGTTTCAGTTGCATTCTTACATATATAAAATAAGTTGAGGATTTTCATTTGTTTGCATGCCGATCACCACCTAACCTCAATTATAACACATTTGGTATGTGTAAACAGGCAAATAGTTTTCTTAATTATTTTCTGCCTTAAGTGATTGATTTATTTCTTTAATTAAACAAGTATTAAACAAACATAAAGGGAAATGTTTTAAATAAAGTAATTTAAATAAAGTATGGATTATATGTAATATTGAAGTTGCAGTATAGAAACCTTATGCAGTTTATGTACTGGATTTCCAGCACTCTGTGGCAGACTAGCAAATCGGCAGGTTGAAGGGAAGAAGGCAGGATGAAATCTGGAACGAGTACACCTTTGACTGGAAGGCTTTTTTAGGGATATTACAAGTCTCTCAGATGCTAGTATTGATACAAATTATGTCAGAATGGTGAGAATCATACATGTACATTAATTTTTCATTCTTTTTTGTAGACACATCAGGACGATCTACTGGGTTCCTTCAGGCTATACCACAGAACAGACAGCAAGAAGGACCCACTAAATGTTTGCCTTTGTTTTTGAGTTTACAGTAGTGAGTATTGCAGAAGAGAGGCATAACTTTTTGGCAAAGTCCAACTTTTTCACAATAAACTGGCTTAATATCTAATACCTTAAGTAAAATTTACAGCACTACTCCAAATGATGTATTAAAAGAGCAAAAAGTATGAGTCTAAAATTGTAAGGTAAATAAAAGTACAACCAGAGAAACAAAGCAATGTTAAAACTACAGGTATACTAATACGATTGTTTGGCAGACATTACCAATACTCTATTAACAGAATAGACTCATACTGAGTGCCAACAAGAGATAATGTACATTTGAAAAGGAAACTGTAAAATCGTATTTAATGTATTACAAAGAAAAACCCCTATGTTTTTTGTTTATTTATGGAATAACTGAGATTTCTTATTTTTACTGTTTATTAAAATGAACAGTAACACATGCTCATGTTAGTTGAGTTGAGTTTTCACCAAGAAACTACAGGCTTATGGTAATTTATGACTAGTACGATACTGTAAATATCTAACTTAACGATAGTGCATACCCATATACTTTGTTTTAATCTCACAAATGATATGTGGATTATATATACAGTAAGCGATAACCCTTGATCCCAGTTTTGAGTACCTCCAAATTTCTCACAATACAAGAGACGATGCAACCAGAGAGAATGGAACTACATATTTTTAGGCGGAGATGATGATGATTAGATGACAGTGACAATATGAATAGAATAAGCACATGTTGTGTTTTGAATCTTTTTATTGTTGCTCATGTTTATTCTCATTATTGAAAGATAAATTGATCCAATCATACTAAATAATAGTTGATTTTGAAGGATGGATTTCATCACCTCTGAAAGGTGAAAGATTTGTATAAAATACACCCTTTCAGGTTAAAATTGCATATTTCCATTTCTTGTTTGCATGAAAAATTAATAATTTACATTTGGGTGAATATTAATGTTTTAATCATTTTTTCCAGTGTTTTATCTTTTATTTAGTAATGCAGTGAAGCTACTTAACTTTTGCACTTTTCAGAGAACAGGTCAAGATACACCTCTTTAGTAAAATTAAGTGACACTCTGCTTGTTTACTACACGGTCCATTCTGAACAAAATACTATTAATATTAAGGCATTATGAAGAAGATGCCATATTGCTAGCTATATACAATAACCATGTTCACTCTTCTTTGAGTAATATTTAGGCGGTTAGCTCATCTGTGTTGCATTATTCAAAAATGCATTGTCAAGATTATTTCATGTTGTGATTTTGAGCCATAACTGTGAAAATGAAGGAATGGATTTTAAACATACCATTGTGAAACTGATTCACATCCCAGTGCCAGTGATGATAGGTTTGGATGTAAGTGTGCCCTGTAGTGGATTACTATCCAATCCAAGGATGATTTCCTCCTTGCACCCATTGCTGTGTTATTTTGGTTTCTTGAACATAGTGGATTCATAAAGTAGATGAGGGAAAAAATGTCTGTCTTTTTTCCTAATATGGTAAAATACCATGATGTTTAATTTTGAAAGTTTTGCCGAAATAGCTGTAAAACAGATATGCTGTTGATATTGCCAATGCAAACATTGCCTATGCCAGTGCTATGGGTATTGCCAGGCTTGTTGAAGATTTGAGTATAACAGCTGGTGCAACATTTCAGTGAATCAGGTGGCCTGTTCTAATGCTTAGATATTTTTTTATTTTTTTTTTTGCGAGTCCTGTACCTCCTCCCACTTGTTTACAGATCAATGCTTATCATCATTTCATTTTGGTTAACTTCTTGTCTATGTGATACACAATCACTTGCCTTTTTCAGAAAATAAAAGCCACACTTTTAAGAAATGCCATTTCACATTGATACATTATCAAAGATATGCAGGTAAAGTCTGGTGATCTACTTGTTTAGTTTAATCTTTGCTTCCTACTCAGAATTTAGATTCAGGTATGTTGCTTAGCATAATTGTTAAACATGAAAAACAAGTTCTTGTTCCAAATGCCTTTGTGGCAGCTCTTGCTGATTCATAGCACACACCCTGAACACTCCCTAAAGCTTTTATTAATCCATATGGGAAGGATACTGTATGTTATGTAAATGGTTTTTAGTGTGCAAAGGGAGGTTTCAGAACTTTTAAACTTAAACAGCATTGGTTCACTGGGTAGTGCAAACTGTGGCAGGGTTTTTCCTGGATGGTATTTTTCAAATGTGTTTATTGTGCAATTTACTTTGATCAAGATGAAGATAATAACCACAATGTCTTTTCCTTGTGCTTTTTGTGTGTGTCTGTGTGTATGTCTGTATTTGATCATTTCTGTCTATGTGACATGTACAGTACATGTATATTATATGGACATGTGCAAAAACATAACATAACATTCTCTTAAGCAACCCTGAAACTGGTGCCAGTACATCACAAGATCTAATGACACAGGGCCAATATAAATTCACCATTTAGCCTATCCTGCACATGCAGTATTTTAATGAGGGTAATGACAGTCATCACCCCCTCTCAAAATGTTTACCTTTTGTTGCCTACAGTCTTTAAGTTACTTATTTTATTCAATAATCAGGTAGCAGCCTAAACTCCTATTTTCAAACCCTGTTTAATTCAGCTGAATTAGAACTGTTACACAGCATAATCAATATCATATTCATTATTTATCAGAATTTTAATTCTGCTGTGATAATCTGCATTATTTATTAATGTAATAATTTGGATTTGTGCAGTTGAAAGTTTGAAAATCTGAATCAAGATCTGACAAGCTACTGTTTAACCTGTCCTGTTTAGTTATTAGTCAAACTGTTTAGTTTCTCTTTCTCATGATCAATCATTTTCATTTTACAGGTTTTTAGTCATCATGCCTGTTGAACGAATGCGAATGCGTCCTTGGCTAGAAGATCAAATAAATTCAAGCAAAATACCGGGCTTAAAATGGTTAAATAGGGTAAGTATATTTAATTTCTTACTGCCAACTACCTACACCTACAAAATTTATTTGGTATCTTTTAGTTTTGTAAAATTGGACTAAGAATCTTTTTTTATTAACGTTTGTAAGCCACTGTGACCTTTATTTGTTGACATTGGATACTCAACCACTTACTCTTGACAACAAGACATGATTATTAACATACCAAAAAGCCATATATTCTTTTCTATGTTTGTTTGCTTATGCACTAAGCAAAGAGAAATGAATGGATCCAGTGATGCCAAAGTTGGCTTTGGTTTTGTGAACGTGAAATGGATTAATCAGGTTTGAGAATGTTGTGTTATATTTATAAAAATGTATATTTGTGAATCATTACCCGTATTCATCCACTTCATGATTAGCAAAAGGTATATTCTTTTAAACTTTTTTGTATAGTCTCACCCAGTTTAGCCTACGATCCTACCAATCTCTGCTTTTCGTAGTAAGCTACAATCTGTAATGGATGAATCTCATTAGTGTTCCTGTTCCCAGAGGAAAAGTATATCTGACATTTTTGTGACATCGGTAACCCTTCACCAATAATTCCAATTTTTAGCCTCTTAATAATATAGTTTCTTCTTCTGTTTACAATTCTGTTCCATATCTAACATAAAGAAATATTATAAAGTAAGAATGTAGCTTATGTTGCCAGTTAAAAGATCAAATTTTACTTACACTTCATAGAACACACAAGTCACTTGGAATGAGGGAGAATGTTCATTTTGACCACTGAGAGAGGAAAGGTAATGGATATGAATGTCTGAAATTTGTGTTGAACACAGCTTTCCAGTGATCAATTTCAAAAAATACATTTGTTTGCAATTGATTATAAGGGCAATTTATGGCAAACCTCTAAGAAAGAATTACCTGTCCTGTTTCAAGTGTGGAGTGTTTGTTTGAGATGTTTTAATATGATGCTTTGATCATTTTCTTCCTGCTGGATTGCCTCAACACATGCAGCAATAACATATTTCACTCCTTTGTTAAAGTCTCTGGAAATACCGCAATTGAACCATTTTAAACATTGCTGCAGTTTGTAGGTCTGTGTATTGAATATTATTAAAAGGAAACAAGTGAAAATGGTGGTGGTTTTATGTATCAATGTTTATCTCAGCCTTTTATATAGGATTGCCATAAATCTACTGCTCTACTTACTGCCTTTCCAATTGTTTTGGTGGCAGGAATATTATCTATATATCATCTATATTATCTATATATATATTAAACAAGCTTTAACTAACCTTTGAAAGCCATCATCTCGAATGTTATCATTATCTTTGATTTGTGTATGTGTATGTGCAGATATTACATCCTCCTGTTAGGCCACTGTGTTGTGTTTGTTTAACTGAGGCTGTTTTTGGCTGACTTGAAAAAACCTTGGATTATATTGGCTTCCCATGCTTTACAAAGTTAGTCTTTTCCTGAAAACCCCTTTGTAAACTGAATTTTCATAATGCAAACATCCAGGTAACATTAACTTAAATGGAAAAAGATGTAAGTGTTCCTTGGCCCAAAAAATAACTCTGGTTTTGTTCAAATGGCACAAAATACATGAAATTTAGAGAACTGGTTTAATAATAAACTTGGTCATCAAAACAAACCAAAAAAAGATATTTCCTTTCACTAAGTGCCCTTTAATAAAGCTGTTTAACTACGCTTTATCTTGTCAAGTTTCACATTCAAAGTAATGGCCTTTCAGTTTTCTTTGGCTTTTCCAACTATTTCACTGTCTTTTTGGAGTCATGATATTCAAGAAAATATACTTTATTATAACACTTGACACGTTGTGTGAACCATAGTATGTGAACACACAAGAAAACTTCTTTGCATCCTGCTGATCCATTACTCCACCCCATTCAACAGGTTTCTGCAAGAAAAGTCACCCAGTTCAGCATTGGCTGTATTACTTCTCTCTCTGTCAGCTTTGGCCTTACTTTTGCAAGCAGTGTGTTTTTCTCCAGCTCACCTTCTGACTCAATATTTTAAGGACCGCTAGTACTAGTGGTCACTTTTTTTACACTATCCTGTTATGTCCTGAGATCAGGAATGTCCTTACAAATTTCTGAGGTTGTCTTCTTAGAGCTGCTACTCCTGGTCCCTTGCATCCTTGAGCGCCAGTTCCTATTTAAGCTCCAAGGACCACATGCTCTCTTTCCTCTTGAAACTGTGCTTCATACCCGTTTCACTTCTGATATGTCTATGCCAGCCCAGAAACATGTTACACAGTATTTGGTGTGCAGTGTTTAAAAATAGAGTGTGGGTCGGGCTACTGCTGCAGCCTGGAGACCTGCCAATCCATGTGCAGAAAGTTTGGTTGTCTTTCTTTTTCATTTATAATCTGCATGTTTATAAAATGTATTGTCAAAGTACAAATCCCAGGTCTGAGAAAACTCAGTTTTCTGAAAAGAGCACAAAGCAATGGTTTCACACATAAATCAACATAAAACGACTGTTGTACTTGCTGTTGGTGCTTGTTTGCAGTTCACAGCAACAGCAGCTGCGCGGGGTACGGCTTGATGGCCAATAGGAATGCACAGTGGGCTGGCTATCTTTGTGAGACAGGTGTGCAGGGGTGGCAGTTGCAGTGAAACACAATATAGTTTGTACCTCCTGTCATCGTAAGTGTCTGTCCTCCCAAGCGAACGTTGCCATAGGTGCATCAGCTATACGAATGTGTTCAGCACCACGATCACCTGGGGACTGATCAGCTGATGCCAGTACTTCACTTTCGTTTTCGATCTACATCTCCAGATCACTTGCATCAAAATTGGAGTCCGACAAATCAGAATCTGATTCGGCAATGTGAATAAAGTCATCCACAAATTATTTTGCTTTGAGCATTCACTTTGGTATCTTTCCACATGCCATTTTAGAAGCTGTTTGCTCTATATTACTCATACACGCACAGGGAATCAAGGTCAAATCAACGAAGCTAATTTTCCTTCTAGCAAAAGCATATCGAAAGTATGGAGGAATATTTCGGACAAAATTATATAAATAAATAAATGCGTAAATAAATAAAAGTACTGTGAAATGTGAGCATAAATAAATAAAGGTGTTATGAAATGAGAGCCTAAATAAATAAATATATCATGAAATGAGAGCATAAATAAATAAATGTGTCACGAAATATGTTTTTTGTTGCTTATGTATTTATTTCATTTTGTCCGTAACATTCCTGCAAACCATCATGAAATACGACTTGAAATAAAACTGTCACATTCACTCGTCAAAGTTGAGAGGGTGGGCTCTAACACGCCCTCTAGTTACTGATTGGTGAATCGATAGCACAAGAATTAATTAGAAAAATGCTTACTACTGCCAAAGAAATGGATTCTGCCGAAGATATTACGTATTTCAGAGAGAGAATTGAAGATTTATCGGAAGAAATTACAATGTTGGCGGCCCTTTTAGACTTCGATACGTACAATACAAGAAAAATTGTATACAGTAAATGTGTGTCTGTGACACTAAACGTACGTACATGTACTAAATACTGTAAGTAGAAAATTAATTATAGTTACTCACCAACAATGATGAGACGACTTGTCCAATAACGATGAGTTTAGTTTTACTGCACATTATATATTTAGTTATGCTTACATATAAAACCCGCGATAGAGTGAAGCCACGAAAGTCGAAGCGCGATATAGCGAGGGATTACTGCATATATTATATATATATATATATATATATAGATATAGATATAGATATATATATATATATAGATATAGATATAGATATAGATAGATAGATATCATAATATACCGTATATATATATTATAATATATAACATGCCATTCAGCCCAACATAGCTCACCAAGTCCTATCCACTTATTTCTTTAAAAAAAAAAAAATCAAGTAGAGTTTTGAAAATCGCTAAAGTCTTAATGTCTACCATGCTACTTGGTAGCTTATTCCAAGTGTCTATTTTTCTTTACACAAAGAACAACACCCTAATGTTATTTGGAAATTTGTTAAGGGTAAATTTCAAACAATGTCCTTGCGTTCTTGATTTTCTAATTTTAAAATAACTCTCGATCCACTGTACTAATTCCTTTCATAATTTTAAACCCTTCAATCATGTCACCTCTTAATCTTACTTTACTTAAACTGAAAAGGCTCTTTTATTCTATCCTCATAATTCATCCTCTGTAGCCCTGGAATCAGCCTATTTGCTCTTCTCTGGACCTTTTCTAGCGCTGCTATGTCCTTTTGGTAGCCTAGAGACCAAAACTGCACACAGTACTCCAGATGAGGCCTCACCAGTGTGTTATAAAGCTTGAGCGTAACCTCTTTGGAGTTGTACTCCACACATCATGTTATATAACCTAACATTCTTTTTGTCTTCTTAATGGCTTCTGAACACTGTTGGGAAGTTAATAGCTTAGAGTCTACTATGATTCCTAATTCCTTCCTATGTGAAATACTTTACATTTACTGACATTAAATTTCATCTGCCAGAAATCTGCCCAAACCTATATGGTATCCAAGTCCTTCTATAATGATATAACGGATTCCAAATTTCCAGTCTGCTAATTCACCTATCTTGGTATCATCGGCAAACTTAACCAGCTTGTCACTTATATTACTATATATTACTGACCCCTGTGCAACACTACTTTTAACATTGGCCAATTCTGATAAGGTTCCTCACACCATCGCCCTCTGCTTCCTGTGTGTGAGCCAATTCTGCACCCATCTAAAAACATCACCCTGAACTCCCACTTCTTTTAGTTTGATGCCCAACTTCTCATGTGGCACCTTCTCAAATGCTTTTTGGAAGTCAAGATAAATAATATAAGCTCCACTTTGATCATATCCTTTTGTTGCCTCCTCATATAATTCCAGCATGTTAGTAAAACACCACCTCCCTCTTCTGAACCCATACTGACTGTTCTAATAACTCCTGTCCTTGCCAGGTGTTGCTCAATCTTATCCTTAATAATTCCTTTCATTAATTTTCCCGGGGGTAAATATTATCTGGTCCTGGTGATTTGTTTGAATTCATTTTGTTTAATCTGAGCAGTACTTCTACCTCTACAATTTCCAAATCCTTCAGTACCTCCTTAGTAGTTGCGCTTACCTCTGGGAGGTTATCCACTTGCTCACTTGTAAACACCTCAGAAAAATGTAAGTTAAGCATCCGCTATTTCATTGTCTGTATCTTTTAATTCTCCTTTACTATTTCTGATGCACTTAACCTCCTCCTTGACTGTTCTTTTACTGCTAAAATACTGAAAGAATCTCTTAGCGTCTTCTTTCACCTTTTCTGCTGTATTCCTCTCCAACTGTCTTTTAGCCTCCCTGATATCCTCCTTAATGGTTGCCCTCATGTTCTCATACACTGTACAATTCACTTTGCAGTCATATAAAATATAAAATTACATATATATAGTATATAAAATTAGATATTATTTTAATCATTTGAACACCATATAATGTCTGGTTAAAAATTTATTTTTCTACTTAACTCCAAAAGTGTGCAGTGGAATATTTGATTAAAGAACTTAATTTAATAAATTTAAGACATAAGTTGGTATAGAACACACCAAGCAATAAAGTGTTATACTGTTAACAGTCTATCTCTCTGGAGTTAGAATGTTAAAATTTTAATTTACCAGTGCTAGATTCAATTCTTTGAATTAACTCAAATTGAGGTTATACTGTATATGGATGTATAAAATAATGTTTGTCAATAAGCAGGAGATGGTAGTATGAAAAATGAAAGAGGAGAATTCCAGTGTAAATAAAGTCATCAATGTCATGCTGCATTAATGTTCTGAAGCACACAGTCTTTTTCCTGCGTCAGAATGTTAACATAGGGTGACTGCCTAGATGAACTGGTTAGGCCAGAAAAACTTGACACGTTCTTGTTCAAACAGTTTATTGGAGACCACTTTTCACTCTGTTTTTCTCAGAGCAGTAAAAGTCAAGCTCACTCTCTGAGTTAGTCTTTAACACAAAGTAAGACAATGAGGGATATGTTGCATTTTAAAATTTGGTTACAACCAACGTCAGTATGACTATCCACTGAAATGCCTGAGGCAGATTTACAGAGAAGGCAAATGTATGTGCAATTTACCACAATTGGTGAAATGCATTTCCAATTTATATGTGCGTTTTTTTTTTTTTTTTTTTACAAATGCAAAGAACAGAATAATTTTTTTAAAAATAATTGTTTTACAAATGCTCAGTGGGTGCAAGTTAAAGTAGTAGGTTTTTCACACTTTATTTAGGAGTAAGAAGTGCTGGTGTATATTTTAGGCGAGAGGGGCTATTTTTTGGTCAATTTTTATAATAAACACCTACAGGGGAGGAATATATTTTACATTCTATGAATTTAGCTAATCTACTGTAACTCTTTAGGGAAGTTGATCTTTTGTGACTACCTCTGACTTACCCTGTTTAATGTCCCTAAAATCTCTTCCATACAATTTATTAAATTCTGATTTTCTGGACATCTATGGAATGTTCTTGACCATCACGACAGTTTATATCATTTAATGCTTATTAAATGTCAATGAGACTTCTTCTAAAGCTTCTTTCTTCTCAGCAATGGGAAACAAATATTTTAAATAAAAAACAAATTTTTATCTTTTAAAAGGAATGTAAGAGTAATGTGTACACTATAAAAAGAAAGTGGTTATACCTGTACATTTTTTGGATTATGCAAAACTACAATATTTTGGGTCCATCATGAATTCTTAAAATGGTGTGTGTAACTGCATATTCAGTTACCAGTTACTAAAAGAAATTATGTATTTTGAATGTACTCTACAAAGCACAGTTGTAGTTAAAATTTTTGGGATAGAGGAGCCAGTCTTAATAATGAAACAGACACACTGTGCAAAAACCTCACTTCTTCTCTGTATCTTCAGACTCTTGGCAATTTCTTTGAAAAATGTTCTTTTTAGAGACAAACTTTATCCGGCTCAAAGATTTTATGGATACATTTTTTAGCTTGCCTGTTACACTAAGCAGGTTCCCTGTTTGCATTATTAGGATAGTGCAAGGGCTTTATGTGTAAATAGCATCAGTCCAAACATACAGTAAACTGTCCCAGAGAAATATGTGCTGCACAACCATGACTAGTTCACATATTAAAATATCTTAAAGGATTTTGTGTATATAAAATGTTTATTACATATATGTGTTTTCTTCTGTGTCTTGTATTTTCACATTTTTTTATACTTGGAATGTTGTTAGTTGGACAAAACCCATCTTCATTTTGTCTTAATGTGTCTGATGTTGTTGGTACCTTTTGCTGTAATCTAACATAAACACAACCAGAAAGAATGGAAGGGGCTGAAGAGGATGTTTAGAGAGAGTTGGGGAATATTCATAGTAGTTGAAAACAACTTTGAGGTCTGTTCTCAGTAAAAAAAAAAAGGAATTCATTAGTCTCTTGTGTGGATTTACAAATTCTAATGAGGAATTAGCTTTATTCCCTGAAGCTAAATTAAAACAATTGGAGTATTAAATAAATGGAGACTACTTGAAAGTATTCTGTAGTCCTGTGGCTAAGCAAAGAATATCATGGGATAGAATCATACCAGGTCAGCTTTCTCTTTTCTTTCTTTCTTTCTTTCTCTCTCTCTCTCTCTCTCTCAGGTCAGGATTTGTTTTTATGCCATTTCTTAACATTGGCAAGAATTCAGTTATATCTAGTGTGTCTTTTGATTGTGTATAGTGTATTATGCTTTGTTGTTGGCTGTATCCAATGAATGCATGCATGTATCTTAAATTTTACCTTTGAGTTATTATTCACTGTGTTAATCAATAAGCCTACTAAAAATTGTGCTATAAAGCTTTCCTGGGCCTAAGTGTGACAAAACTGCCTAATTTAATTTAAAATGTTATTTAAAGCAACTATGCATGCACTATGGCGTCCTTGAAATGCAACTGGTAGAAAGCTAAAACCTGTACACCTTGTATGTTGGTAGGAGTGATGTGTAACATGCAAGTGACAGAAAGAAATGTGACCAGTGTATCAACTCAGTATATGGGTCAGTAAAATAAATGAAAGAGTAAGTGAATCATTAATCTTGATCTGTTCTTTTTAACTGAACTTAATGATTCAAACCACTTTAGAGAATACAAGAATTCACATCACTCTATAGCATCATTACAGGTAGGAAATTAAAATACTATTATTATTTATTTATTTATTTATTTTTTTGTTTAAACTTTTTTGTTGGAGTTGCAATAGACAAGTAACAGTATTTAAGTATATTGTGCCATGCAGTGTAAAGCCCAAAGAATTAATTGAGTAAAATGACATCTTCTTGGCTTGGATGGTTAAGGTGGTTGTTGAAGTGACCTGCCCTAATTTGAGAAGACATCTAGGGCACACCAAACATGCACACACACATACAGCACTTGCATACCTAAGGTTTGTATTGGTTTCCCCTTGTACTGTGGAGTCCACTCACATACTCAGTAACTCCAAATATTCTAGTGTAAATGAGAACAGTTAAGTCTTTTTTTCCCTCACAAAAGCCTAGTTTTTGTTGAAATTGTCTATTTTGGTTCCGGTAATAAACGGTTCCAAAGTCATCAGACTAAACCTGTCCTATCCAGTTTAAAGAATATAAAGCTTGTTGTATTATATAATTTATTAAGGTGTGTATATTTTAATCTTCAGAGTGAATGTTAGTAACATCAGGCTCTCATAATAGTGGGTGACCATTTTGTTACATGTTTAAAACATATCAAATTTAAAGAAAAAAAATGTTTTTTATCAACAATTGTATTTGATTTTTCTGGCTTTTTTCTGCTCAATTGCCTCCAATAAGAAATCGGCATCTACATTTAATGTATCTAATGGAATGTATTTAAGGCAGAAGTCAAGAACCTTTAAAATTAGGTATCTGCTTATATTTTTCTATTAAAATATGCTGAAAGCTTTAACTTATGTTTCAGTATGATAAAATAATGTCCAAATTGACTAGCTTGTGAAATGTACAGTGTTAACTAGAGCCTGCTACATATAGATTTCT
Source organism: Polypterus senegalus (assembly GCF_016835505.1). Lineage (NCBI taxonomy): Eukaryota > Metazoa > Chordata > Cladistia > Polypteriformes > Polypteridae > Polypterus > Polypterus senegalus. The sequence goes on from NC_053157.1 coordinate 90,021,392, forward strand.
TTCAACTACTGTACTTGATGTTTTTCCATAACTGCTTCTTTAGTAGTTCTAGCATCACCTGATTATATGTTTGATCCTTGATCAGTAAATACTGTCTGATCATCCTGTCATCAACTATAATGTGCCTTAGTGCTGTATTTAATAGTTAATGAAGTTGTGATTCACACAATTCTGCTATACTTAACTTAATTCTTCCTTTGGTGTAAAATCAGTGAAGGGGAGGTAGAGACATACTCTGAAGTCTTTAGTCTTTCTTTTATCATTGTCATCACAAATAATGTCATTCTGATGTTAATGATTTTCTATCATGAAGTATTAACACATCTCATTTTATTATTTAAATTGAATATTCTGACTAAACAGTTAATATATTTATGGCCCATAAAGGCAGCATGTCATCATAACAAGAATCTTTGTTCCAAGTGGAACATGATCACATTTCTTCTTTTTGGCTGCGGTCTTGGTTTTCAGCTGTGTTCATCTGACTTGATTTGGATAACTAATTTAAATTTTGTAAGGCTTTGTGAACTCAATCAAGACCGAGCATGGATGTAAAACATTGTGACAGAGAGATAACCAGTGATTAAGCAGCAAGGTGTATTAACTCCATTTATTCATTTTTTTGTTTACAAAAGCTAATCAGATATGTTTTAGTTATCCTAGACATCCTTTCTTACCTCATCTTCTCTCAGTAAGCAGAATATTTTACAAGTTCTTGGTCATATAAAAGATTTTGTGCTTTGAATGTTTGTCTGAAAGGTGGCTTTTCTTATAGCTCATATACAGCAATATTTACTTTACTTTTCTTAATACAATCTAATATAATTTTATGCAAGTATGTTACTGCAGTTTGCATAACTATAATATAAAACACAGTGACATACTAATTGTTCATTATATTTGCTGTAAAAATATTGAGTGTTTTCATTTTACATGTACTATACATTTCTATTTTATGTATGTTTGTATTAGTTTAAATGAAATTACTCTTTAACACAGAGATTGGAACAATTAGTTAGTATATATTAGCATTTACTATAGAGAGCAGCTTTTGTTTTTTGTGAACTTCAATGTAGGGGTGTGTTATTAGGCCAAATATTACAGATAGTAGATGGTTAGACTGAAATTGTCTTCAACATTATAAGAATGAATTATAAAGCAGAGTCCATCTGCTGAGCAAAAGCATTGTAGTGATTGTGTTTTATGTGTTTACAGATTGTTTGTATTTGAGAATTTAAAGAGTACTTTTAAAGCAGTGCCCACAAATAACCTGTTAACATTATTTTGGCTGTCATTTTATGGTTTTGTCCAAACTGCAGATTTTACAATTGCCTTTGACGTAACCTCCATCTTCAGTATCACTCTGTTTCATTATTCTTGCCCAAGGTCCTTTTTTTTTTTTTTTTTTTTTTAAAAGGCAGTTGTTCCAAAACCAGTTAACTTTGACTCACAACAGAAATGTCCACTAATTTTCAGAAAGCACAACATGCATTAAATGGAAAGCTTGCAAATCATAGTATTGTAGTGTTCATTACACATTTTGTTTATAGCCCTGCTCATTCAGTCTCCCCTAAAAGTACCAACAGTTAATCAGACAAATATTACAAAAATAACTGGCATTGGACCATAATGATCTGGTTAACAGTGAGCCAGCACAGGCCTACTTTTCTATTACAGAATTCTTAAGTACACTAGAAAAGCATTACTTAACAATAAACAGACTGAAAGATTGTTTCAGAAAATGTTTGGAATTCTGTTTACCAGTTGTAGGTGTGTGTGTTTGAGTAAATATACAGTGTACATAATATTTAACCTAAAAATCCTGTGTACATTTTTTTCTGTAAAAATCTTTTATATAATTGCTGTTGTCTCTTTTGTGTTTTATCATCTGTAAAAAAACTACTACCCAAATGAGGCAGTGTTGAGCACAAAAATAATTTTAAATTACTTTAATTATTTAAACGTATATTTATAATGTATTATAGGTGAATATTTAGACAGTAGTCTCTAAATGTGCTTATTAGTAATGTTGAAGTTGTGTAGAATGTCTGGTCTGATATCCTTTACTAGTACCATAATATTAATACTGAAAGAAAAAAGAAACAAAATTTTAAACTTCAATCTCTTGAAACATTTCTAGAAATCTGTTTTTATGCTATGGCCTTTATACAACAATAGCAACATTGGGACATAACACAATATGCAGTGTTTAGTATCATCAATAAAATTTTTATATGCATGTATATGCAAGCGGAGTATTGTATTATACATGACTTGTATCTCTGCTTGTGAAATTGCAGTTAGAATCCATGCCATACTTCAGGCAAAAAGTTAAAGTTATTTCAAACAGTTTATTGAAATTTGAGGGAAGTAAAGATTTAAGAATTCTTTAAGGTTTGTAAGGTATCTGCATTTAGGAATTATCAAGATGATCAGTGGTTCTGTGTTTTAATTGACCTTTATTACTATTTAGAAGACATTAACTGAAAGTGTTTTTTACTTGGGTGAGGAAATCTTTCATTATATTACCTGGCCATTGCCTGATTTGATTGGAATATAGTTTCAGGCTATGTTGTTTTTAGAACAATTGTAATCACTTTGAGGTTTAAGTGGACAAGTCAATCAAAACCTGCTATGGGCAATGTAATAATACTTTCATTGTTTTTTTCTTCTGAAACTGAAATAACTACCAGTGAAGTCAACTTTTTTGGTAAAAAAATTCTTTGTGTTAAACTTGCTTTATAGAAAACTAGCCATGTTGCCTGTCAAAAACAGATAATAGAATAATTTTAAAATATTTGCTATTCTTTGTCATATGTATAGTTTCAGATCTTTTCCTCTGTATTTGTGTGTGTTAATCTCTCTTTACTATCATTCCCTTTCTTGCACATTTTCCAATAAAGCCTACTTTTCCTACTCTGTCATTTTTTCAATGCACCTTCATCACCTCTGGTCTGATTTTTATACTTTAATCTTTTTTTTTTTTTAATTTCTTTATTAATTTTATTGCAATCCATACAAAGCAATCAAGTTTTTACAAAAAGAAAAATTGAGTTAAGGACAGATCGATCCCCACCCCTGAGAGAGAGAGCAAGCCAAACGGCGTGAAATTTAAGGGTTGTAAACATACCTAAATTAATAAATTCTCTGTGCTTTATAAGCTTATTTTAAAATATTACTGATTAGATCCTGCCATGTTTTGAAAAACGTCTGTACGGATCCTCTAACTGAGTATTTGATTTTTTCCAATTTCAAATAATATAACACATTGGTTTCCCACTGACTTAAAAGAGGAGAGTTTGGATTCTTCCAGTTTATCAGAATAAGTCTGCATGCCAACAGTGTAGTGAATGCAATCACAGTTTGTTTGTCTTTCTCCACTTTAAACCCCTCAGGAAGAACCCCAAACACAGCTGTTAATGGGTTAGGAGGGATTGTGTGTCCAAGGCTGTCTGAAAGGCAATTAAAAATTTTTGTCTAATTTGGTGCAGGCCCAGAACATGTGACCCAGTGAGGCTGGGACTTGGTTGCAGCGTTCGCAGGTTGGATCATGCCCTGGAAACATTTTGGAGAGTTTTAGTCGAGACAGATGTGCTCGAAATATAATTTTGAGTTGTATAATTGTATACTTTGCGCATATGGAGCTCGAGTGAATTCTCTGCATTGCTACTTTCCACTCCTTTTCTGATATATTAATTGAGAGATCTTTTTCCCAGTGTCCTCTTGGATCTTTGAAAGGGAGGGATTGTAAAATGATTTTATATATTGTAGAGATGGAGTCTAAGTCACTAAGATTGAGCAATATTTTTTCCAGCATGGATGAGGGTACAAGATGAGGAAAATCTGGAAGGTTCTGTTTAATAAAGTTCCGGATTTGAAGATAGTGAAAGAAATGTGTAGCTGAAATGTTAAATTTGGAATTTAATTGTTCATAGGATGCAAAGACGTTGTCTATATAAAGATCTCTAAGCAAGTTAATTCCAAATTTTTTCCAGATATTAAAAACCGCATATGTTTGTGAAGGTTGAAAGAGGTGGTTCTCTTGCAGAGGTGCCACAGATAGAAGCTTCTCCGTCTTAAAATGCTTTCTACATTGGTTCCAGATTCTAAGTGAGTGGAGCACAATTGGGTTATTAGTATATTGCCGATAACGTGTGTTTGTTGGAGCACAGAGCAAGGAATACAAAGAAGTACTGCAATACTTTTGATCTTTAAATGTTACTCTCTCCGCATGCGCCTTTACTCTTCCTCGTGTTTCTCACACTTGCACATCGTTTTTTTGTCTCTCTACCAATGCCAAACTGACCAATAAGATTTCTCTGAGGGTACACAACACTCAGACCTTAGTGTTTTCTTATAAAGCAGATGCATACTGTACCAAATGCCAATGTCTATAAATTAAAATGCTAAAACCCTACCGATATTGTCACAGTATATAACAAGAGGTACAGGAAAGGAGCATCTCTTGAAACATTTTTTTCAGTTTTCAGACACTAATTGTGTGTTTCACCAATGAAACAACCATCATTTTCTGAGACCACTACAATCAAAGAGGTGTCATTAATAGATATGCTAGTAAAAGTACATTTATTGAAGTAAGAGAAGAACAATTGTAGGCATTACTTGCTTTTGATAAGTCCATTTATGCATGTGTGCTCGTAAATAATATATCCTGCCATACATTTTCACATGCTAAGGAAGCCTGAGATCCCGAATTTTGTATTAAAGTTCCATTTGCTCAATGAAGAACAAATAAAAAAATATACTCTCTTACATTCAAGTGGGGTCTAAATGTTACATGATGTGTGTCAGTAGCAATATTAAGTATAATATTATGTTTAGGTATATTTAGTGATTGAAATTAAACACATATTCCATGCATTTTTCAAACCCTACTTTATTTATTACAGCAGGATCAGCATAAGCATAAGTGGGCGCTATTACATATTTAGGCTATGCCTGCAATTACTTTCAAAATGTTTATTTGAGGGCATGTGTGAACAAAGCCCAAGTCCAGAATCCTGGGAAATGCATTTGGCAGTTTTACAGGTCAAAGCTTAATATAATTCTTGGAAACTTACCAGGTTTGTGAACAAAGTGGTAATTTGTTAGTTCATGCACATCAACATAGGTGCAAGTAAGCCAATCATAGGAGATCCAAGAAGTTTGTTTTGCACGTTGTTTGAAAAGTGTTTGGAAATTCCGAATCCTTAAAAATTACACTATTCTGTGTCTGCATTTACCATCAAGTGCATTCTTACAACAGCACTTTAAAATTGCTGTTTTTCCAGCACCTAAGCAGTAGTGCAATGGAGAAATGGAAAGCAAGTGATAATTGAGCTTGGTAGAGTATTCAAAGATATTAGCAAGGTGTTTAGGTATGTGTGAGGAAACTATGTTTCACCTTCCAACCAGGATACATGAACTATGAAGAGATCTATACAATTCATAAATTGGCAAAAATCCACATTAAATAACTTCTATTTTCACTGTTTATAGTCCAGCCCTAAACCCCAACACGAACATACCAGGACAGTCCTGGGTTCAAACAAACTGGTGTTTATTATATAAATACCTCACAAAAAACCACAAAGCACAAGTTATTTCTTCTCCATACACCTCTCCTTTCTCCACCACACTGCCCTCCTCCAATTGAGTGTTGCTTGTCATCCTCCCAGTTCCAAATTGCCTGGACGACGGAGGAACAGTCCCTTTTTATTAAAGACCCTGGTGCCAGGGCTGTTGCCCGTTGAAAGTACTTCCAGGTTCCCGCATAATAGGGTGTACCTCCCCTGCAGTGCCCTCTTGCATTACCCACTGTCCCCAGCAGAGCTGTCAGACTACAACTGCTTGTTCTTAAAAGGATGTTGATATCAAGGGCTGCTGCCATTTAGTTTCTGGGGGGAATAAATACCCCCAGAGATGGTCCTTCCCTGTCCTCCTCTTTTATCCCAGCCAAGGAAGGTGCTATGCACATGTCTGGTCGGGAAGCCTGTCCATTTGTGTGGGGTTTCCTGCCCAGGTAAGGAACCATCTTTTCTGGCTAGGATATCTGCCCATTCTTTAGGGAAGCCTTGTCTGGTCACAACATCCTTCCCTCTCTCTACCAGGCTGTCTTTCTGTCCACTCGGAGTCTCCCTTCTGAGTACGGTATCATCCTGACTCCTTGCTAGGATGCTCATCCATCCCATTTTACACCTGCATAGTACGTATTGTGACATGTGAATTACTATCTTACACCTGAGAGAAGACTCTGAGTCCAAAGACTTAAAAAAGCCAACTTTATTCCACTCAAAACAGGAAAAGTCAGGGTATTATTTCATTCGGGAGCAACCACTTCAATACACACAGACACGGCAAACAAGCAGTGGCAGAGCCAGGTCAGTGGCTGGGTTAAAATGTTCCCTGCATCATTCAACAGGTGACAGATGTGTTACATGGGGATGCTGCAAATGTGCCTTTACCACAGTGGCACTGCGAACCTGTGTTTGCCTTCGTGACGGACAAGCAACCCTTAATAGATGGGTCAGCCGTGTTTCGGTGTAAAACTAATGTGCTGCGACAAGGGAGGATGGGCAGCTATTTTGGCCCCCTTTTTGACCGGGGAGCCGTTACAGGTCTTAAACTTTCCTCCTGAAAGACTTGATGATTTTTGATTTCCTGTAGCAACAGATCCTCCTTCCTACAGCTATGAGCCCTTTGGCCAAGGGACATCAGTTTTGGTTGTAGTAGATTATCCCCATCCGGGAACAGATCCAGGACTTAGTGGACCTGACCCAAAGTTGGGTTGGAAATACCTTCATGCGCATTGTAGGAAAGCTCACTATTAACTTGTCAGGGATAAACAAAGACCTTTGTGATGAAATGCTTCGGAAGAGTATGAAGTTTACAGAAATCGTGCAGTATTTTCATGTGATGTTTTCCTGCAACACACATCTTTCTTCAAAACCATGCGTCATGTAATATACATCTATATGAGATTTTTGGTCCTCATTAGGATAATGCAACAATGATACTCTCATGTCAATAAAAACAATTTAACGTGCATTCATCAAACAAAATACCTTATATACATCCACTCTGCTAAGAACAGTAGTTCGGTGTTAGTAATTGACGAATAAAGCATATGTAATGGCACATGCTTACAAATTGTAAAACCGCATAAACTGAATGTTGTCCACAAAATCATGAGTGGTGATCATGCAGAAGTAGTTTTCCTTCTGCATTTTAAGTTAGATACTGTCAATACTTCAGCAAGTAGAATATGATTCATCTTGCATAGACAACAATTTCCAGTAGCTGTAGCTTTTGCTTTAACTATAAATAAATCTCAGGGACAGAGTTTTGACCGTGTTTGAATGCTGTGGACCTATTGCGAGCAAAGCGAGCGATCAAGGCAGGTTTGGGACCCCATAGGCAGCCAGGGGGCACATCTCACTGGTATATGTGAAATCCCAAATCAGAAAATGTTGGGATGGTATGGAAAGTGTAAATAAAAAAAAATACAGTGATTCCTTAAATTTAGTGAAGTGGAGACAAGGAAGAACTTACTTTTTGGTGGCTAAGGCAGTGGTATGAGCAACAAAAAGAACTTAAAAGTTAAAATTCAGAAAGTTTCACAGTGCCCGAAATAAAAAAAAAAAAGATGTGGTCAAATGTCAAAGTCGACATGAAAATGCAAGTTGTAGCCCACCTTCTGAGTGTCATATAGAAGCATACTAGGGCACAGAGAAAAGAAAAAAAAAATAGGGAGATTGAAGAAAAAAAGGTCGAAATGTTAAAAATTTCCAGTTTAATCTCATAGTTTATTTTGTCATTAAAGTAGAACATTGTAAACTTGTTCTTAAAATCGATGTTTGATTTACTGGAGTTTATCAAATCCCATTGTAACTAAAGTAGCACATTAAATGCTTTGTATTCTATGTATTCTATGTGTGTGAATCACAACGTGCTTCTTAAATTGGCTTCTTCTTTTGCAGACAGTAGCACACAGGTACTGATCACCACACATAATACAATGCATGATATTATGATACATTCATGATATTACAGCTCTCTGAACATTTTAGAATACGAAGATTTATACTTTGTATAATTTCATGATGAAATGCATTAAAGTATGTATTAAACATGGGGGCATGTTAATGCAGTGGTAGCTTGCACCCAGTCCAGGGGTTGTTCCTGCTTCCCATATGATGCTTGCTGGGATGTGCGTGACTCTTGATAAAATAATTTATTGTAGCAGTACTGTGTCTGTCAAAGGTACCAACCCCCAACTCTTATTCTTCCATTTTTTTTTCTCAAGCATTCGCCACAGTATCAGCTCTGTAATAAATATAAAACCAGCTGTAAGCTTAGAACGCTGATTCTTCAAAACTTTTAAGTAACATTGAAAAATCTTTGCAATACATGGTTAATTATTCCATCCATCTAACCATCCAGGGTCGCACCTTTCACAGTAAGCAAACAGCATGAGACGGGAACAATCCCAGGACAGGGTGCCAGCTCATCACTACCACTGCACCACTATGCCCCTTCATGTTTGATTATTAACAGTATACATTATTTAAATGAAGTTAATGATTTATCTTTAAAATGTAATATACATACTTTAATGCATTTCATCATAAGAATGACATCAAGCATACATCCTAATATTCTAACAGCACACAGAGGATAGCTCTTGGAAATCTAAATCAGCTTAGAAGCCAGTCATCATCATCATATGTAAATATGCACTCACTTCTATTGAATTGAGTCAAATTCCTTTGAATCTCATTGTACCATACAATGACAATAATGTGCAAATCCTTCATAAACGTATTCTTCTGTAAAATGATATAACAACAATAATAATAATGTGATAAAACTATGAAAAATATATAGTAGTAACCGAAGCCCGCCATAGCATAGGGCAGTGTAAGAATAGGAACGGAAAATGGTGAGAAAGGAATTCAGTATAACAAAGACTTAGGAAACCACCGTCACAGTGTAACGAAAATAGCAAGGAGCGAAACCAATGCCAATGGTCGAGAGAGTACCTTCCTGTAGCAGGCTACGGAAAACATAGACATATATAGATAGACGCAGCATTCACTGTGTTGCCCAGTCGACACGATAAGTCAGAGTGTCCGCCCTATTGCGAGTGGTAAATGTGCCATTTAAACTAATACAGGTAGACATGGAAACCAGGTTTCTGATGAAAAAACAATAATGTTTTAAACAGTATCATTTACATACAACAGATTTTGGCGAATCGTTTACATGCAATTATTTATATCCATTTATACACTAATAATGGAAATTATTAAATAATAATATTATTAAATAATTCCTCCTGTATAAGTAAAATTTCTCGGACTGCTTTCTTCCATCTCCGAAACATTTCTAGACTTTGTCCTGTTCTTACACAACACAGTACTAAAGTATTGGTTAATGCCCGAGTCACCTTGCGTATAGATTACTGCAATGGTATTTTATCTGTCATCCCACAAAAACATATCCATCGCTTACAATTTATTCCAAATTCTGCTGCCAGGATAATAACCTGCTGTTCTAAATCCACTGAACATATTACACCTATTTTCTCTCAACTTCACTGGCTCCCTGTTAATGACAGAATACAATACTAAATACTGCTCTTAACATTTAAAGCTCTCCACAACCTCACTGATCTCCTACAGACTGACACTTGTCTCGCTCACTCAGATCCTCATCTGCAGCTCTACTTTCTGTACCACACATCAAACTGTGTGCTATGGGAGCTTGAGTGTCTCTCATAGTGCTCCTCATCTCAGGAATTCTCTTCTCTCTCATATACATCAGCTCAATTCAATAACATATTTTAAAACTAACCTTAAAACTTATCTTTTCAAACTGGCATACCAATTGTGAATTTTGCACTGTTACTGCCAGTTATCTTTGTTTGTTTGCTAATTATTGCTGTTTGATCGAGAGCGATGGTGTATGCGGAAGTAGGATTAGAGATGGCAGGCGGTGTGTATCCCATGGTCTTAGAGTTGATGGGCGAGGCTCTGTGAGTTGGCAGGCGTGGCTCTCTGTCTTGCGTGCACTCTCTGTCTTGCTTGCCCTTAGTTAGAGTTGGCGGACGGGCTTTGGCAGGCGTGGCTTTCTGTCTTCCGTGTGCTCTCTGTCTTGCTTGCCCTTAGAGTTGGCGGGTGGGGCTCTTTCGATCATATCTCATGGTCTTAGAGTTGGTGGGCGGGGCTCTCTGTCTTGCGTGCGCTCTCTGTCTTGCGTGCGCTCTCTGTCTTGCGTGCGCTCTCTGTCTTGCGTGCGCTCTCTGTCTTGCGTGCGATCTCTGTCTTGCGTGCGCTCACTGTCTTGCGTGCCCTTAGTGAAATATAGATAGATAGATACAATATACATGTATATATAGTACAAACAATTCATAAAGTGACTCAGGTTGTGCAATATTACAGTTGTAATGCAAGTTTACAGTAAGGTAATTGTAATTATAAGTACAAACAGTTCTACCAGGAGCACTTGATGGACTGATTGATTGCACTTACAGCTCTTGGGATGAAACAGTTTCTGAGGCTTGAGGTCTGTGCTGGAAAGTGTTTGCCAGATGGAAGAAATTCAAATAGACTGTGTGCATGGCTGAGTGGAATTCATGCAGATGCTGGTGGTTTTCTTGAGGCAGCATGTGCTATAAATGTCCTCCAAGGCTTTCCGATCAGCTGCTGTACAGCTGTGATTCCACACACAGATACAATAAGTTAAAATACTCTTGAGTGGTGTAATGAGAGTAACAAAGCTAAAGCAGCTATGATATTTGGAGTAGTTTGTCCATCGCATGCACCATTATATTGTTACAGAATGATTACAATCAAGTGCCTTAAGTTTGTAAATGATATCCAATTAATTTCAATATATTTGATAAATCCTGCATCATTGATGTGAATCTGAAAAAAGGGAGACCACACAGAAAGAGTAGCACTTCTTTGACGCTAGTTGCCACCAGTTTGCAAAACCAAGCAGAAATTTGCTTATGCAATGGGGAAGGATGCCATGAAAAGGTGAGTGGCTTTACGCCAAGTATAGTTTTTATACATCCTGAAGTATGCGTGGAAATGGGCGTTTGCCCAGAAGTTTTGTTTCAATAGTTTTTGGTTGGCTTTCTCCAGCAAACACGGAAGGATGTGCAGGATATTTTCTTTCTTTGTTACAAAGCTCTTCTCCTTCTTCACTTTGGGTGCCCCTTGCAGCTTTCTCTGACATTTCGCACATAGTGGCCCTCACTTACTAACATACAATTAATTTCTTCTGGTTAGCCAGTTATCACTTGACTCCCATCTTTAGTAAGACTATTGCGTGGCTTTACATATGGTCTCTCTTCCTCATGCACCTTGCTTTACTTTTTCAAGGTTTGGACTCTTGGCACTCTCGTCTAACTCTGATACAGATAATATTCCCCTATTCCATTCCAGCACCAGGTTGCCCTTCGGTGTAAAAGGGATCACTCCAGACTGTGTTGCAGCTACAACCTAGAGCAGAGAGAGCATTTAGAGAGCACTGATTAAGTACATGAAATGTATTATAAAGGAAAGAGCTGACATTTTGCCATTGGTTTCTTGGGTGTACATAAGCCCAACCTTTTTGATTGATAATTGGTGCAATGTTTTGTTCATCAAAGTTTCCAGTCGTTGAGTTGCGGTTCTTTGTTCACTAACCAAAAGTTTAATTGGTGCAACATATCTGGATGTTTTTTTGCCTGTGGTTGATCAGTCCTATCAGGTGTAACCTGGAACTGACACTAGAGTTGAAGTTAAGAGTGTCTGACAGCTGCTGCTTAAGCATTGGGCTTGTGTGCCAAAGCTAAATTGGTGATGCCAGTCTCTCCTACGGCCATTTTGCATTAGATATCTTTGAAATGATGATTTGGTATTAAAATAAAGGCAGCTTTTAAATTCTTGATACTAAATTTGATACTCTCCAAATCAAAACAACTGTGATACAGATGTGTCTGGAAAAGCCTTTTTAGGAATCCAATTCTCCTTACCTTGAACATTTCGTATTAATTACAGTATTAATGTGCTTACAATTTCAAGATGCAAAAAATGAGTACATTTTAAAATCATTTTAACTCGGTACTGATGCTGGTGTTGCTGTAATAAATAAAATTAAACTGAGAAATTTCGCCTGGTACTTTTTACTTGATGATTTTTTTCGAAAACATGCATTGAGTCCATTAGTGGAAACATTATAGTGCACAATAAATTTCTTTTGATAAGTATTCGTACGCTTACTGTATCTAGCACATACCTAGCAATGTAAGGTAACAGAGGCACAGCAACGAGTAATGCTGTTAAATATAACCTGTTATATGACACAGATTACAGTAGCTGGCATATTTGAATGACATAACTCTATAGTTTATAATTTGTTAAATTCTGATATTTGTAAAAGTATATTTTAAATTAGGGTCACTTATCATTGTGGTATTTTTATCAATACATTTTATAGCCTAGCATTGCCATATGACCTTGGTTTGCAGTAACATTTCTAGGCCAGGTTATAGCATCCTATTGGCAGCACATAAAGCCTGAGTGTGAACTGAAGGAACTTGATACAGTCCAACAGTAGACTTATAGAATGACAATATTTGCCATTTGGTCATAGGACGAAAACTACAATCAAAAAGTGAAAAAATAACAGTAATCTTATATATTTATTAGTAGTAAAAAAGGACTTGTAATAAGCTAATTCAGGGTACCAAGGTCCACAGCCTGTTCCAACACCAATGTGCACAATTCAGAAATCAGCTCTATGTGTGACACAGAGGTGTTGCAAAACAAATGCCTACATAACCATACATTGCATTTTTGGCTAACCTAGCCTGTAACTCATAGTTAAGTTCGACAAAAACCAGTGTAAAGATTAAAAAGTACAATTTTGTGCCTACACAGTTTCTGAAGATACTTAACATTTACATCCATGTGCAAATATCCAACACAGTCTTATTAACATAAAGCAAAGTGAAAACCCCCAGTTAATGATGATAATAATTATTCCATCCATACTCCTAGACAGTCTTTTTTTTTAATAATACAAGAAAATGGCAATACAAATGTCTAAGCTAGTTATTTGTTATCTAAGATCTTGCGATGTTTACATGCACCTATGTATCTAGCTGGGAAGATTCATATAACTCTACTTCGCAAACTATCTATTATGGGACAATTCAAGATTAATGTTCAGATATCTATTGGCTCACTATCTCTACATACAATACATTGAACACTGCTTATGTAAAAAATCAATTTGTAGGATTCAGTCATGGATATCCAGTTTCTTGTTAACATTTTACTAGAATTTAATGGGTGGAAAGTGGGTAGCCTGGGATTTTAAGCACACATTTTCAGTCTGGCAAAATAGAAAGTAATACTATATACTTCCTTAAATCTATGTCATTACCTTTGTTTAAGTTTAGGGCTGATTTTTAAAATCTTGATTTTAACATTTAAGGTATGAATGGCTTCAGTAGTTTTTACCATATGAATTTTATGAACAGATATGCTCAAGATTATACACTGCTATTTAAAGCACTCCAGTTGTGGGACTATCCATTGTCTAAATTGAATGGTTTCATAAGACTGAAGAGAGTTTAAGTAATCACAGCAATAATTGTTAGCTGTTACTGAATGTTTTCAGTTTTGTTCTTTATTCAGCTGTGCTTGGCATTGCTTTTTTCATTAAGATAGTACTACTACCCTTGGAAGGTAGGAGATCTTAGAGTAGACAGAAGACATTAGCATGCTGAACAACATATGAGTTGCAGGAGTTTGTCATATTCCATCAACATCATGGATATTTGTTAATAACTTATATTATTACTACCAAAAACTATAATGCTTTGTAAAATACTATGCAGAGTGTGTCATTCTATGGCTATCAGTGCTTCCGGAAGTATGTGATAAACAAAAGACATAATCCTATGTGGCCTGTAGTGGCTGTTTTTGGCAATTTCTTAAACATAGTTACCATATTGTTTTCCTATGACCCTATATTGTTTAGGTGAATGTTTACAGTACATTTTGTTGTTGTTGTTATAGTGTGTATTAGTATGTCTTTATTATTTGTCGGTGTTGATAATTGCTGACATTGTACATTTTTATAAGCTCTTTTCCTTTTGCACTTATCACAGTTCTGTTCTTCCTGTCAATATTGTGCAAACAGAAAAGTTAAGCTGGACAAACAAAAAAGTGAAATGGCAAATTGAACTGTATGGACCACTAAGCCCTATCATGTTTCTCTTGGAATTCTGTGCAATACGGCACTGCTTTTATGTTGGAGTGTAAAATGGTTCCAAACAGGTCTAAATAAGTTGTTCTTCAAAAAACCTTGATTGAGATATAATAGAGGTGAACAAAATGGACGGATGGATAGATGGCTGTTCTATTTTTATTTCAGGTTTACACAAGTCTAATTACAGACTTGGGCAGTTTCCAAAAGGAAGCCCGTGAGTTTCAGTTTTGCATACAGGTGTGTAGCTACAATAATATAGGCAGAATAAATGTGCATATTTGCCTGATGTGTTTTTTTTTAAACTAGTGTTAGATTTCTAAGTTTTGTCTCAATGCCTTGAAGTTTGGAAAAGGAAAAAAATAAATATGGCACTTTCATACATTAGGACAACTTGGTGGTGTTAACACCTTGTTAGGAAGTCTTGAAATTTTGTAGTTTCTGTTTAAAAATGCCCAAGATACTAAGTGGAGAGAATGTGCCTTTCCACCTTTACAATATTTCAGTTATTTGTATTAGAAGAAAACATGTCAGTCTTTATAATCATATTTCATATTTTTTCAAATTGAGAGACTTGTGTTTGAAAAGGGGATAACATTTTCCAGCTCTTTACCATAAGATGTTTTAAGTCTGGAATCCCAAGTGTGCTCATTCTGATAACATAAGGGCTTGTGCTTAATTTTCAGGAAAAGAAGATTTTTCAGATTCCTTGGATGCATGCAGCTCGCCATGGATGGGACGTGGATAAAGATGCCCCTTTATTTAGAAATTGGGCCATTCATACAGGTATTGAATTTAGAATGTTTTCAGAAGTCCTGCTTAGTTTTGTTTTGCGTTTAACCCGTTATGCACTAAGGGGTGTTTTGGCCTTATTGTGTCTACTGTACAGTATATTACATACCAAATAATAAATGTAATAAAGGAGCTGCTAATGGCTGAAGAGTAGAGAGTACAGCACTTCAAATTTTTAAAAGAAACTATTTATATGCACTATGATCAGATGTAATGAGATATAATAATATGACAGATAAGAGGCATGTGAGAGGTTCAAAGACCGGCATATTTTGTGGCCTCCCCAAACATACTGCCTTCTTTGGGTCTTAAATGTGCTTAGAAGGTACTTGGTGAGCTAGTTTACTGTTCTGTCCTCAGCAAAATTAAAAGAGCACAAATGAGTACAAGTTAATAATTTTAGATTCCTTTTATGGCCATTATATTGATATCAATATATTTTGTATGTAGGTTGTATTAAAAAATTACTGGGATGCATGAAATAGTTGACATTTTGGATCCTTCAGATGGTAGTTTATAATCTCAACATCTCTGTGTGAATCAGATCTGTAATAATTTTACAGCAGGCATGTGTGAAAGTTTGGCACATGGTTGCTACATCTCTGCGATGTCACACTAGCCTCACAAAGCATCATGGGGCTCTAGGGAAAAAATTGTTTGCCTAAGCTGGCTGCACAGCAAATGTCTAGGAAAATATTCGATGAACAAGGTCACTGAAGAACACTGCATATTTGCTGCAGAAAATGCTTTGGTGAATTTCACTAACCAACACTACTCAAAACTATTTTCTGTTAGTAATGCAAGATATCAGGATAGTTACAAATAATGGCTCTGAAATTGAAATAACAGCATCATTTCCAAATTTATATTGTATTATTGTACATGAAGACTGTCTAAAATAAAGTCTTGAAAATTTCCTGTAATTTTTTCCCTCCCACCAGCCAACTACCTTGCTATACCTTTAAATGCAATTTGCACTAAGTAATGATTCGTTGCAATATTGTTCTGTCTCTGCAGGAAAATACCAGCCTGGAGTAGATAAGCCAGATCCAAAGACATGGAAAGCCAATTTCCGTTGTGCAATGAACTCTTTGCCTGACATTGAAGAAGTTAAAGATAAAAGTATTAAAAAGGGTAGTAATGCATTTCGAGTCTACCGAATGCTAACACTAACGGAACGACCTACCAAAAAAGGTAATTAAACTTACATAGATAAAGAAAATTTACAGTTTAACATTGTTTGTTATACCTGTGTTATGTCTGTTCCCATTGTTAGCTAGATGAATGTGTGGCTTTTATGTATGGTTTCTCTCTCTTCTCATGCAGTTGTTGTCTCTTAGGAAGGTTTGTATGTATAGCCCCCATGTCTAACTCTAATACACTTGAGTCTTCCATTCTTCCTGTTCCGGCACCGATTTGCCCTATGAAGTCAAAGGGATCACTCTAGACTTTATTACAGCTACACCCTCAGCAACTGGGGTCCTGCTATATGAACCAGGTTTACAACTAGGTTAAGAGCAATGAGCTTGATAGAGAAAGCCTACATTTGAGGTATTCAAGTGTTATTAAAGGAAGGAGTGAACATCTTGCCATTGGATTCTCAGCTGCACATAAACGCATTGTTTTGTTTGACAAGTTGCACAAAGTTTTATTCATCAGTCATCAATGTTACCCATCACTGAGTTATGGTCCTTTTTTCCTGAGCAAGTATTTAAATGGTGCCTCACAATGACATCTCTGGGGTGTCACTTGGTGATTGCTCTTTTGATCAGATAAGGTGCAGAAGCTGCATTCTAAAGAGGCCTCGTTTGGAGGACTGAGGCTCTTTAGCTGACATCAAGAGTGTCTGGCAGTATCTTTTTAAGCCAACAACTTGTGTTCCACATGTAACAAAATGGATAATGCCAGTATGTCCTGCACTGCTGTATTAGGAACTTCCTGACCGGTAAACCTTAGTTCCTCAGACTTTGGGTAGACATATCTAATTCTCTTACTCTGTGATCCACAGTACCTCAGGGTTATGGGCTTAGGTCACTTTTGATCCCTCTGTGATACCCTGATTGTTCTGCCAAGTATGACACAAACTCTTCCATCAGGACTGATACTGACACATACAGAAATATAATTACTAGCAATTACTAGACAGCCTACCGGAGGTTAAACCCTAATTTCAGGAAGAAAAAAGCAAAAAGCTGATTGTGATCTTTGGAAGACAAGGAGGTCCTGCTCCTTTTGTCTTTAATAGGGCCTCAGGGGCAAAAATAGTTTTGGTATCTCCAACACTCTTTCCCCTTAAAAAGTTCAACAGAGCTTTCACTTTTGAGGGGGATAAGAAAAGCCAATATGTCACCCAACAAATGCACATTGGAGAGCATACAGACTAAATACTCTAGAGCAGTGTGGCCAACTCTGTCCCAGGAGAGCCGCAGTGGCTGTAGGTTTTTGTTCCAATCCTGTTGCTTAATTAGAAGCCAATCCTCACAAATAACAGCTATTATTTAATTTCATGACTTGTTAGTGTTTTATCTGTACCATGTCAGTTCATTCTTAAATCAGAGATTTTTTTTCCTTTCTAATAATACATGCATCGTCCAAGTGATTTGATACCTAAAACAGATGAGTAATTTTCAGTTCTTCACTTTCCCTTCAGTTTCCTTCTAAGTTATTAATTAAACCAAATAGTGAATGATGAATACATATGGGTGGAAATGGAGACAATCTAGAACTGCTGGTTCATTTGTCATTTGCATCTTATTGCTAATAAGTAGCAGTTAAAACAATGAATATAACTGTTTAAGACTAAACTAAGCAATTAACAGCTCAAAAACTAAAATGAACCAGAAAAAATGTCACTTGAACATTAAGTGCTTCATCGGCAATGAATGATTTCTCATGAAATCAATTGGGTTGGAACAAAAACCTGAAGCCACTATGGCCCTCCAGGACCAGAATTGCTCAGCCCTGATTTAAAGGGTCTGAATCTGCCTGCCTGCCTGCCTCTCCTGATCTGGCTGTAAGTAACAGCGCCAGCATAAATTCACACCCGATCTGATGCTGTTCATTTTCAAATAATATTGCATTAGTGCGATGACGTTTTGTGATTGTTACTATTCAGGTCATAAAATGATTTCTTCAAAATGTCACATATACTTATGTCTGTGTTTTTTTTGTTTTTTTTTTTGACTTCATACACCATAAGGTGCATACTAATTTTGCGTAAGCAGGAACACTCAATAAAACTGAATAAAAAAAAAATAAAGTGATGGTGAGATACGAAGAAGGCCGATTCACCAGCATTTGTGTGTCAGCTTTTATCCCTCCAGATCAGAGAATGTCCAGTTCCATTGCCTCAAAACACTACTCACACGATGGCTTATTTGTCATTCGTAATGCTAATGCTAATTATGACTGGCTCTAAATTATAAATATCAATAATGCACCATAACCAGTAAAATTATAGATAGTTATATAAACATCTGAAAAGAAAGAAAGAACAAACTTGTCCCTTAGATGGAAATTTGGATTTTTACAGAAGATGAGTCAATGAAAAAATGTGTATACAGCAGAAGGACTAAAAAAGAAAACTTCTGACTTTACAGTTACTATGGCAGTGAAATATCATATAGGTACATTGCTATGGTATAAAGGAGTCCAGGTAGTGTTTCCTGGCACACTTCAGACTGAATGTGTTCAGTGTTAGTGAGTCTGAGAGAGGATATGCAGTTTTGTTTCTAATGGAACTCGGTTTTGATTTCATTCTCTGCTTTGATTCTACCTCTTGGGGGTCCAGATTGTTCCCATAACTGAGCCTGCTCTTTTAGTTAGATTTGGTGGCCCTCTCTTGAAGTGATGTTACTGGCAAGGCACACTACAGCGTAGAAAATCACACTGGTCATTACAGAATTTTAAAATATAAGAAGGATGTCATTTCACACTTTAAAGGAATGCAGGAGAAAAAAGGAAAATGATTCTTACTATGTTCAATATGCAAAATACTTATTACTTATTCAATAAAAGTTATTTAAAACTCTTTGTCAAGTAAAATTTCTCATGTTGCTTACTTTCCTTGCAGTTCAGAGAAAGTAGCTTTATACAGACATTTCAAATTAACGTATATACTTTGTCTTAGACCATAATGAAAAAAATGCTAGTGATCAAAAATCAGTAAATGCTCATAACTAAAAATTTGGAATCTTGTATTTACATATTTTCTTTTATCTGAACTAACTTTTTCCAGTGAAGGTTTCTGATGAGTTTCTATCAGTCCTGGAAATAGTGGACAAAAGGAACCATCCTTGAATGCAGGCTAGTCGATCACAAACCACATTTGTACCCAGTCACACTGGTCCAGTTTAGAGTTTCCAGTCCTTGATATACTTTAATGGATGGCAGAGAAAACCCACTAAAGTACAGAGAGAACAGGCACAATCACTGCAGACCAAGTATGTTGTGGGAGCAGTGCTAACTTCTAGGCCACCTTGACTTACACAAATTACAAATGCAGACCCAGTCCAATGTCAATATTTCTTTTTAATCATTATTGATCTACTGTGGCTTTTACTAAAGCATATTTATGTCTTTGTGCAAGCTGTGCCTAGGTCAATTTAGGATATTTTCCATGAACTTGTGCCAACAGGAACAGCTCTCTTTTTATGTCATTGGAGCACAATATAATTTGATACCAATCCATCTTTTTGGCTTAGGATCATTTTTTTATTCCTAGTCAAAATCAATATATTGAATTTAGAGTTTCATTTTCAAGTGTCTATTTTTATATTGTTACGTGCATGTTAATGCATGCATACGTCACAATTTACAAAAATAGAGCAAGAGATTTTTGTAAATATAGTGCTGAGACCCATAAGTATTACAAACTCTTTTTCAGTGAAAATTACAAATATTTTTTTGCCTTCTAATATCATACTACTATTGGTTGGTCTACTGTAGTGCCAAATGGCATGCAGTATATGGCAAGGGCCTCTGTTGTGCTGCTGTTAACTCTATAAGAGAATCTTGTTTTTGTTTTATTTACATCCATCTTAATCATGCCTTGCATATTGCTTTTATTGGTTTTATTAGTGGAAAATTGAAGAAGTTATAAAAGTAAAAAACAATCGGTCCATAGCCTATGTGTATCCTTCCTAAAGTTGAGTAATCAAATTCAGCTCTGCATTTTTTAAATAAAGGGTTTATTGTGTCTGCAGTCATTCTGAAGACAGCATGGCAACATAACAGTAAATGTTGGTTATAGCTGACTATTTTGCATTCCTGTTGCCTATCACAGTAACAGTATAACCATTATTATTATTATATTTTTGTTAATTTCAAAGATGTGTATGAATTTTTGATTGTTTTCCCATGCAGTCTCTTAACATAATCAATACAGATTTGTCTTTTATATTGTTTTACAGGAAAGAAAAAAGTAGACAAAGATGAATCAATGAACATAATTAAGGTAATATCCCATGTTTATTTGTACATTTTGATGTCTTGCTAGGGAATATGTTTCACATACTTTATCTTGTGATCCCATTTACGTTTGACATAAATATTTAATGCAACATATTTACAGATGTATTAAATCATAATTAAATTATGTCCTCTACTAAATAAATCACCTATTTTTGCTCTCACAGGGCTTCTATAAGTTGACAAAATGTATTAAGTACTTTAATTTCATATGTTATAATTTCATTGAGTACTATAAGTATTTGTAATTCATAGTGAAAACATAATTGGGGAAATTGGGATTCTAGTTTTTATTAGATAAACAGTTGCAAATATTGACATAGTCACATTTGGTTTTTTTTTACTGCAGCTGACTTAAATATTGGCTTTTCTGTTTTATTTTATTTATTTGTTTTATACTTTTGTAAGGTCAGGGCTGGATAAACAAACCAGGCTGCTATGTCCTCATTTAGACAGTTTTATAAATTGTATGTTTCATCAGCTTTTTTATCTCTGTATCATTCTGCTCTATTCTTAAAACAGAATTCTCTCCATTAAGAATGATACTTTTGAAAATGGCATTTATACATTATTATTATTACTATTATTACTATTTGATTCACCTATTTTTTTGCTTCCAAGTGTCAATGCAATAAAATATTAAGAGATTCACAATTACAATATATATTTAGCACTACATCTATTCATTGTATTCAGGCTGTAGTAAGAATCTGAGAGAGCATACAGCTGGTCATCCAGGAAAGGCCAGCAGGCATGTAGCAACTGAGATTACTTTATACAATGCTAGTTAAGAAGACTTTTGATGAACGAGTGTTGAATATGTCACCATTGATCCATTTTTAGAGTTTGCTTTATCTAGTGCATTGTGCAAAAAGAATGGGAGATGGGTAGGCTTCCAAGATGGAAAAGTCCCTGTTTACTGAGGACGATTGTGCATGAGCAGTCTGCCAATAGTGATTGTTACTGTTTGTAACGGTAGCACAGGTCAGTGCTTACTTCCAGTCATTCAACAAGTAAAGTAAAGGATGTTTAGTAGGTTAAGAAAGATGATAATGGCTGGAGGCACACAAATGGGCAGAGTCCTGTTGGAGTCGGCATTCTTCCATTGGGTTAACCATTTCTGGATTGTGGTGTACACAAATAGGCACATTCCTCTTCTGACTTAATCCTACAGCCCTTTTAGTTTAGTCCCTATAAAAGTAGTCAAATCATCTCATTCTTAACAAGACAGGTGTGGGGAGCCAGAGCTGATTCTGCCAGAAATACTGTAGACTCAAGGCAGGACTCAACCTTCAGTGAAATGCAAGTCTTTCATACAAACATACATAGACTGACTATCACTCTCAGAAAATTGTTTTGGTGTTACTAGTCAACCAGTCAACTTTGAAATGGTTTGTGCACAGGCAAGACACAATTATCCAATTTACAATCACCAGTGATATTTTAATTTGTGTAATCGCATGCTTGTTATGTAAATGATTGTCCTATTTATACAGAGACATGAAGCAATCTGATAGCATGTCTTGACCATTAGTCTTCACAATCTGGCCAGCAAAATGCAAAGTTCAGTTGATGCTTAGTACTGAATAATATTTCAAAGTAGTGAATGTGGGACAATCTTTCACAAAACCTTATATACTTGACTGGAACTGGAAATCACAAGGGATGACAGATTACATAACTGCCTCACAACTTCTCAAGTCAGTATTCAATTTCCAAAGTATTGTGAGCTTGCTGCATTTTGACAGCCAATTGATGTGCTGTCTTTAAGCACTGTTGGATGTATGAATGTTTTCCAGGTATGGCAAGTCCAGCCACATTCTCCACCCTTTTTCTGTCATGGTACAAGAAACATAAATCAAGTTTCTCTTATATTTTCCCAATCCAAATCTCCTGCTTTTTTCTTCTTTACTTATGATTGCCTTGTGTGAATTGTACTTCTGGCTGAGCAATCATTAGTTGTCAGCTTTCATACACACAGGATCCCACACCTACGACTTAAGACAAAAATGAAAGATGTTAGATTTTTCTCGGGGAGAGTTGCAGATCAGTCAAATGCAAATGTCAAACTATACAACTGGTGATCAAAGGAGTGTGCTGCAACTTCCCTGACTCATGAAGATCTTGTAAATGAAGTCTGTAACTAAAAATCGCTGAAACGTTGTGTAGTTTGAGAGGGGCTTAATGATAACATCACATTTTCTTCTATATACCTTGTAAGATACAGGTAGAGACCAATGCATGTGATTAGTTGAAACATAATTTTAGTTTGTATGACACAGTCCTAAAGGTGATGTAAACAGTGTATACTGTATACAGTATGTACATTCAAATATGGGTGCGAATTATCATAATGGAATATGATACTACTAAGAAAGTAACCTCGTTATATAAAGGATTCAGATGTAAAAATCTGCTGTCTTCTTACATTCTGGCAGAGTGTTGGATCAGAGGCTAAGGATCTGTGCCAGCAATCAGAAGGTTACTTGTTCAAATCCTGTAAATGCCAGAAGTGATTCCTCTCCATTGGGCCCCAGAGCAAGGCCCTTGACCTGTAATTGGTCCATCCTGGGTATGATGTTAACCTGCATCCAGCCCTGCAAGCAGGTCCTCCATCTTGCAAGAGAAAATTCAAGGGCTCTGTGGTAGGATTGGCACTCCAGCAACTGTTTATATATATATATAAAAAAAAAAAAAAGCTGCACACTGTTCCATTCCACTCAAACTAGTGGTGCTGAGGTGTCACCCATTACACAGCTGCACTCAGGCCCTAAATTGGAAATCTGAAGTGGTTCATCATCCGGTTGGTTCCCAGCATTTCTCCTTCTTACATTGATAATTTTAATACACAAAGAAGAGTTTCTGTCCCCATGAAACTGATACATACATAGATGGTTTTCTGATCCTCAAAGCCCTGTGTTAATTCTAACATATAAATATCTGGTATGTTTGTGTGTACGTGTGTGTGTATATTGTGTAGTTTCAGTAGTAAGTGAAAAAAGATAAAGAATATGCAGTTAAAAGTCATGTAAACGTTTATATTTAGAACAACAGAACAGTAGAATATAGCAGTGGAATGCTGCTAAAATGAAGCATTTGGGGAAAAGGAGGTCCTTTAAAGATTGTAAAAAAATAGTGAAGGTGAGAAACAACATTGTAATTAACAAGTAGGCAAAGCAAAATTGATGAAAAAAGAAACCAAGGAATAGGCGAAGTATTCAGAGTGAAATTAAAGAGGAATGTGTTCCTGATTGAAAAACAAATGGCAAAAGAAAGACAGATTATAGTTAGTTGTATTGTTTAAAAAATCTCAAAGGCCAGTAATAACATTGTCATGAAGAAATATGTTAGAAACACATGAAGCTATGGAATAAATGTGGCGAACATTTTGTCTGAGAAAACTAAAAGTTCTTCGATGAGCAGAAGCAAAAAGTTTGGTAGAATATGAAAAGGTGTCAAGCAAAAGCATCTAACTTAAATGGAGTTGGTAATGTTGAAGGAAGCAAATGATTTGGAGTTCACAAATTGTTAGGCTATTCTCTTTCTTGTCCTACTCTTACAGATTGTTCTCCTCTACCTTCGGTTTCTGTTTATCTCTGCTACCTGCCGGTATGCTATTCCCCCATTCCTCCCAACTCCAATATTTCTTGTTTGGTTGAAATTATAACATTTCTTTTAATTTCAAGTCAAGTT
The DNA here is from genome assembly GCF_016835505.1 of Polypterus senegalus. Classification (NCBI taxonomy): domain Eukaryota; kingdom Metazoa; phylum Chordata; class Cladistia; order Polypteriformes; family Polypteridae; genus Polypterus; species Polypterus senegalus. Next base: position 90,045,614 of record NC_053157.1, read on the forward strand.
CACAGCAAAGGCATCTTGTGCGAGCAGTTGTCTTCAAAATATTTTGGTCATATTGGCTGCTGATAGCTGATGCTTATATTACACCTCTGATCTCCAAAATTAAAAGCATGTGAGCACTTTTCATATATTTAAATTGAGAAATGTCTAAAATGCAAATCACTTATTCCCATATACCAGGTCAATCAAATGATCTCCCAGGTGACTAATGCTTTGTGTTTTTTATAGTTGAAAAATAAGTACAGTGTTTGTCCTATTCTGTTATTTTAAATGATGTAGCTGAATGGTAACAATCCATTCAGATTTAAACAGTACCATGAATTTGAGACTTAAAAACAACAAAATCAAATCCAAAAAAAGCAAAGAACCATGGGTTTCCTTTTTTTCACTTTAGCTGAACAAATTTCGTATTTTACATGATTTCAGTGTCACCAAAGCATGCCACTTGCTTTACTGGTGGAAAGTGTACGCTTTGAAAGGGCTTCCAATTTGTGACAACTGGACTTAGGAATTTGCTTTTTATCATAAATAGAGAGAAGCTGCTTGATTTCAGAATCTGATCAATTTTCAGAAGCTGCTTAAATATCTAACTGTAAAAAAGAAACTTTAAAGAAACAATCAGTAAGAGTCAGTGTATTTACTGTATACGAGTAAATACAGTATGATGTTTTGAATGCTTTAGCTGACAATTTTATGGCTTTTTTTCATGCATACGTTTAACAGGAACTTTCAGGTAATTATACAATTTCTTGATTGGAGAAATTGCGGATTCAAGGATTCTTGACTCAGCTTTGTTCACATATGCAGTCTGCCCATGCAAATTCCTGTAGTAGCCTGCATATGTGACTGGGGTTCAAGATTGTTTCTAAGTGCCCATTGGCTGCCAGCACACTCTGCAAAGAGTGATTTATATGGGTAAGCTGATTGGGTATCCTTACTGTCAATTGATTGGAAGATAGGCTTGTGTGTTCAGAGTGGAAGAAGTATGCAGACATTCATTAATGCTGACAATGCAACCAGCCTGTCCTAACAACAAATTGCTTTATGATTTGCAGTGCCATTTTTGGCAGGAAATTTCTGTGGGCATTAGTGTCTACAAACTGTCGGAAGGGATGGAGTCATGCAGAGTGTATGTGTGTGTGTGTCTGTGTCTGAGATAGTGAGAGAGAGGAAAAGAGGAAGTGTGAGGAAAAGTTATGGTCAAATACTTAATTCCAATGTACTGGGTATGCAGTCGCTTTTAGTTGTCACCAAGCGTCCTGGGTTGAATTGGCTCACAGGGTTGGGGTTAGGGAGAATGGATGGTGTTGCCTCAGACCCCAAGTGAGCATTGTGAGGCTGAGCTGGTGGTATGAATGTGTGGGAAATGTAAAAGGTAGAGAAAAAGAAATATTAGAGCTGCATTGAAAGAGTCCTGTAAGATTGGAGAGCTGTTGGAAGGAAGTTGATTAAGGAGACGACTTCCAGTAAACCTCCCACGAGGGAGCAAGGGATAGACACAGTCTTTTACAATGTATTAGGATACCTGTATCATTGATGATAAGATGTTATCTGGATAATGCCATAAAACATTGCACAAAGTGAAGATCTGTTGATATAAGATTTTGTTATACATCACAACTACCAAAGGAGAGTATTAAAATAAATTTCAACATACATCAAATACTCTACACTGAAAGCAGAAGGGCAAAGAAATATTCATTCAATTAATGGTGCAGTGCGTGGCTAATACATAACAGTCAGCACATTCAAAATTTCAATCCAAGAACATAGAACATAATTCTTCAGGATGATGTGTCCTCAGATGTTTATTTTCCAACTTTTTATCAGTTGTAAAAATGCTAAATTATATTCTACTAAATAATCAATGTGAATCATGATAATGTTGATGGTAACTCTTATAGTGCAGCAACTTATACAAATTCCAGCAATGGTAGTTTGAAATGGCTCTATTATTCAAGCCTCAAGGCCAAACTGAAAATTTGAGACTATGCATGTGGATTTGTGTAAAAGTATTTGGAAACACAGTGGTGATAGAGCCTGCCCAAGCCACCTGGAAAAGAGCTATTTGTGGCAGAACCAAAGAAAATTTCTTCAAAAAAAGAAATATTTTTTTAAATAAGAACTTGCATTGAGCATATAATGGAAATTACAAAAAATATTTTGAGGAATAAATTGTGTCTTCTAATAAACATTTTAACTATGTGTCACACTATTGAGATAAATTAACTACTTATTTAATTTTTGCAAAACAGACCCATCTGCTGGCAGTGCCCTGCTTGCCTCCAAAACAGAGACACCACTGATGATCAGTAATTTCGCCAAAGGTGGCATATATATTTATCAAAATTTCAAAAACAGAATTTTTTGTACTTTGTCAGCAAATAATTTTGGGATTCTTACTGACTAGTATATCTAACTATATTACTGTTGTTTCAGGTGGAGTTGCCTAATACTACATGTGAAAGAACTAATGGAGAAGCGGATTCGAAGTCTGACGTGAAAGAAGAGATGCGGGAGCAGTGTTCAGAGAGCACTGTTCCAGGTAAGTTGTGAGAAATCTGCTTTTCTTAAATGGAGGATGCCCTTATTTTTACTGGCATATTACTGGTAACCACCAAGTCCAAAAAAATGCAGATGTTAAATTATAAAGTTTTAAAAATTATCTTCTTTTTGACTTATTTTAAAGCTATTTCTATAGGATGTTTTCGGACAAAAAACACAAGCTTGTCACATTAATGTGATGCATTTGAATAATATGGTCTGTGTTCCCTTACTGAAAGGGTCCTGTTGTCTGTACATATGGTCCAGTTTGCTGTTTACTAGGTGTTCTATTAAATCTGAGCTGGATAGATACTGCTTATAAGGAACAACCTATCCTCACATTTTTGGTAAACAGTTTTTTTCTAGCATTGATGTTCTAAGGTTCACCAAAATTCAAAGTGCTATTAAAAATATTTTCATGACATTTTATCTCATGAAAATGTGTTTTTCTCATTTCTTTGTATTGTTCAGGGAGGTTCATGACATAATTGATTAAGAGTAATCTTAGTATTGGTAGGATTGTCATTATACAAAAATTGGTGGTAGAGAGAGATGCATTGTTGACTCTTGCTGTGTACAGCTACAGATGGTTTATGTCAGGGGTGCTCAGGTTCAGTCCTGGGCAGTCTCAGTGGCTACAGAATTTTATTTGGATGGTTGACTTCTTGGATCGGCATATGTGCAGTAGTTATTGATCAAGCCCTATTTCCTTTTCCCCCCACAACTGCTATTCCACTTGTACCTACCAAATTATCTACAGCGATAGTTCACACTTTTGTTCTATTGGTAAAATTATTACTCCGCTTGTCCTACAGGTCCCAGTAAAACTCTGCCCTTCATTGTTTCTAACCACTGATACCTCTTTGTTCTTACCAAATTAATGTTTGATTTTGGCCTATTTACTTTCTCACCATATCTAAAATGTATGCTGTTTCATTGTTTAAAAGCTTTTGAATAAACGTCTACTGATCATCCCATCTGCTGTTAGTCTTCAGAGATTCAGGTGTTTCTTTTAGCAAATCATTTTAAGTTAAGCTGTCCTTGATTTGTATTAACTGTAGATATCTACAGCGTTTACTGTACCATCCTGGATTTCCTGAACTTTTATTCATAAGTTTACAATTTGGTCATTTATTAAAGTCACTTTGATAAAAATTTTTTCTTTCTGAAAGACACCAAAGTGAATGGAAACGTAACCTAAAAGTGAATAAGAAATAACGGATGGTAAAGTGAAGCCAAAAATTTCAAAATGAAGCAGCTACACATATTGTACAACATATTACAAAAAATATATCAACCTCTGATGGTTGATAAGACTGATATTGTAGGGTTTACAAAGTCTTATTCACTGGCCTTTTAAGATAATCCTGTACAGTATACTCTAGATATGTGGGTGACTAACAAATTATAAGACTATGAGTTACAGAGAACACGCTTGCAGACTAGGATCTCAATTGTTAGTCCACCTGTCTCATCAATGCTTCATCTTGAATTTTCTCTTGGTAAACAATTTTTCCAGCTTTCTAAATGCAGACAGTACTATTTTATTGGGTGGATAGTGTGTTCCCACCATGCTTTCATCCTTTTTATATTGAATCAGGAGTACCAGAATACAGCTTGGCCATACCACACCCAAGGCAGGAACCAAGCCTGGATAGATTGTGCTCCCACCATATGCTGTTCTCAAGGAGGCAAAAACTGAAAGGCATCAAGTGCAGTATGACAGATGCACCAGCAATCTGATGTGTGTATCCTCCAGAAAATGGAGGGCAGGATGCTGATGGTAGGCATTTGTGGTATGGTGATATAGTGATATAAAAAGCAATTTTTCTTGCCTGTTTTGATTAATGACATTTACTTCAAGATGGTACGTCCTTAAAGAATTGGGGATACCAGGTCATCTCACCTGCCTCTTGTGGAACCTTTACACAGACTAAGAAACAACTTGTTAGAGCTGAACATGGAAAAACAAACTGGTGGGGTAAGGTGTATGACAAAGTTGTACATTGTCACCCTACTTCTTTAACCTATAGGCTATGTATATATTATCATGCAAAATATTGATCAACACGAGTCAGATGGTGGAATCAACATTTCTAGAAGAAATAACAACCCTGGATATGCAAATTACACTACTCTAATAACCAAAAGCAATTAGGATTTAAATAGATTTTAATGAAAGTGAAAGAAGAAAGTGCTAAAGCTAGTTTGCTGCTCAACATTATAAAAACCAAGATTATCTCAACAGACCCTGTCAATTCTTTGCTGATAGATAAAGAGAGATAGAAGCAATGACAGATTGTTTCTCATAGCTTCAAGATTTCTGGACACTACAGCCATGAAATAAATTTTTTTGGGAAGGACAGATATATACAGACAAGACACTAAAGAGCAGAAACATTACATTATAATCAAAGATCTGTATTGTTAAAGCTATGGTATTCCCAGTAGTGATTTATTGCTGTAAGAGTTGGGCTATCACTAAACTTGAATGCAAATAATTTAATACTTTTGAACTCTGGTGCTGGAGAAGACTTCTAAAAGCTCCGTAGACAGAAACTTTAATTGGAAGGCTTCATTGTGAAAGAAAAGCTTAAATATTTATTTGGCCATCTAATGAGTGGAAAGGATTATCTGGAAAAGAGTCACATGTTGGAGAAAATTGAAGGCAAAAGAAGTAGAGGACAACAGAGAATAAGACCACTAGATACCGTGGGGGAAATAAGTATTGAACACGTCAACAATTGTTTTCAGTAAATATATTTCCAATCAGGCTATTCACATGAAATTATCACCAGACATTGGTATTAACACAAGAAATCCACAAATATGAAGAATTCACAACATTAAAGACCATAGATAAAGGTATGTATAATAACGTGGAATGACACAGGAAAAAAGTATTGAACACTCTAAGAAACACAAGCACACCAAGACAAGGAATGGCAAAGAAACAGCTGAAATTCATAAATAGTTAGAAAGTAATTCCTATTCCTGTCTGTGCAAATTGATATCAGCTGGGTTAGTACATATTAATGGGCTATAAAAGGGTGATTTGCTACCAAGGTGTCACACAAGAAATATCTCATGATTGATAAAAGAGCTCTCCCAAGACCATTGCAGCCTGATTGTTGCAAAACATATCAATGGAACTGATTACAGATGTATCTTAAACCTTCAGAATCTTCCAGTAATCACCATTGGGGCCATTATCCGCAAGTGGAAGGAACACCACTCCACCATCAATGGGCTACACACAGGAGCTCCTTGCAAGATTTCTATTCAGGAAGTCAGAAAGACAATCAGAAGAGTAGCCCAAGAGCAAAAGACCACTCGGAAAGAGTTCCAGAAAGACTTGGTGGCAGCACATACAGTTGTTACAGAGAAAACAGTAGGCAGTGCATTCCACCAGCACAGCCTCTAAACAAGCTTCACAGCACTTGGTCAAACCTATGAAATTACCCAATATTATTCTTTATTACCTGAGAGGTAGTGGCACGGTGTAGCTGTGCCCAATTAGGAAAGCCAAACATAAGAGGAGCCTGCTTGGCAGGTAATGGTGAAAGATGAGAAAAGGAAATGGACGGAGAAAAGAAATGGAAGGTCAGTGTGGGAGAGGGGAAGCAGCCAGCCAGCAGATGATGCCATTGGGGCAGCGTGAGGCAGACTTTGGGAGCTGAAGGGGGCCACTCCGTTCTAAGCAGTTTTGGGAGCTGGAGAGACCCGAAGCTCAATACCATGCAAGTCAGGGGAGAGGCAGTGAGAGATGGATGGAGCGACATGAGGCTTTAATTTTGAGTCCTGCTAGGAGCCATGGATAACAGAGACCCAGGCCTTTAAATGAAGGTTGGCTGTGCCTATCGGTTAAATGTCTCCTCTGCTGTTAATGCCCCATGCGGTGTAAACAGAGATGTTGGTTTTAAAGGGATGCACTGGGGACTGGAGTTTTAAGAGAAGCTTCATGCTTTGGAGTTTTAATGAATTATTTGTTTGTTTGTTTTTTTTTTTAAACTGCCATAATCACTTTGACTTTTATTGGTTTATTTTTTTTATTGAACTTTTGCACTGCACTTTTGGATCAGTCTTTGCTTATGGGATTGATTTTAATTAAAGCACTTATCACTTTCTGCACCTAACACTTGCTGCATGTGTGTGTCCTCATTTGACGGGCTGATCTCGGTTATGACTATTGGCAGTGACAGGTTTAAGTGGCTCCCAAAAAGAAGTGAGAGCCAACCCACAGTGTTACATAGCACTGCAGTGGTATACCTCACTTTCCTAAACTGCCACTATATAATTCAATGAAAAAGTGTTGCTAAAAGTTGTGTAGACAAAGACATAATGTCTAAATGATATTAAAACCTGTAATACTGCATAACCTTGTACTCCTTAAAACAACACTAGAAGATTTTAATTTTGTATTCATCTCTTAAATGATTTTGTTTCTTTGTTATGGTAGATATTGTGTAATACTGTATAATCATATACCTCTCTCAAGTTCAGACCTTCCAAAATCTCCCCAAGATAAGATCATGCCTTTTAGAGGCTCCACCAAGGCCCAGCCTCACTTAGCCACATGTTTTGGATTTGTCTGAGCTTGTATTTTACTTAGGACATCTACTTTTCCCATGTTTTGGAAAATGATGAAACTTTCACAGACCCTTTAACTCTAATCACCATTTTAGAAATGTTCCCAAATTGGATGTGATTCAATGCACATTCTCAAAAATATTACAGTGTATTGACTTTTGTCATATTGCTTGCTTAGCTTGCTCACAAATCCTACTCAACTAGAAGCATCCTACACCACCTTCATTTTGCTTTTTTATTTTTTTGATTTTATTTTTTTTTTAATAAGGAGTCTCTCCTACTATTGTACAGTATGTGGTGGTCTTGGATGCCTCCCTTCTGGTTCAATAATCAGACCAATCTTGAATCTTAGACATTTGTTTGTTTGTTTGTAATTATAGTCGTAGGAGAAGAATATATGAAAAGGTAAAAATAATATTGATGACATAATGTATTATTGTGAACAGACTTATAATAGAAATTCATTAATCTGTATTTATAGTTCACCTAGTTCCCTTTATAATCCATTATTATTTGCCTTGCCTGTACTAAAGTCCTAGAAATTTGCAATGATGTTTGCAAGAGCAGATTAGAAATGTTTTCCTGAGTTGAGTGTCCATCCTGCCTATTGGCCCAGTTTTACTTTGCTTAGCATATACAGTAGTACATGAACCTTAAAATACATCTTTTCTTGTCTTCGCACAGTAAAAAAACTTGATAGCTATCTTGAAAGAGCTTACATTTAAAGTTCATGTAAACACACTAATAACCCACTTTTGCATAGAAGCTTGGTTTCTAAAATGCCATGTAAACCCTTATTCCAGTTTCAGGAATTAGGATGTTGGTCTCTGTGAAACCAGGTTATCACAGGTTGACTTCTCTGCAAGTAGCCCAGTTTCTTGGCCATGTAAACCAGTTACAGTTAAGGATTTTGTTGTCTGTGCTTGTTAGTTTCACACAGACTTCCAGCAGCCACCGGTAGAAGACAGAGGAAGCATAGACAAAGATCAATTTCTTGAGGCAAATGCTCAGTCAATTGCATTATTCCTTCTTACAGCTGAAATAATCTGTTCAGATATTGCTCAGTTTGATACATATCTGCTCTTTACAAGTGCAACAAAACCATATTGCTTTACAAAAATAAGCCTCTGAAGTCACATCACACCTCAGTGAAAATGGCAGCCCAAGTTTTTCCTCTGAGTCTTAGTGTTCCAATTTAATGTTTTTCTCAGTCTTACACTGAAGTAATCCATAGTTATACTTTATTTTCGTGAACAGCTATAATGTGGGCCTTCAAATAGTGGCTTCATCATATTGCAGACTTTACTCTGCTGCTTCTGATTCATCAAAGAAATCTTTGTGGTATGAATCGGCTTGCGAGTCTCTCAGCTCAGACACCGTAGAAATGCTATGTAATTGAATCCTGAAAATTACCTAGCAGCTGAATAATTTAATATTTAAGATTTTTTTTTTCAGAAATTAAAGATGAAATAGTAGCTGTTAAAGAAGAAACTTAATCTTGGAGTTGTAATGGTTGTCCTGAAATGCTTCAGTGCATGCCATGTTGAGAATTATATGACTCTCAAGACTGAAGCTACTATACTACCTTGAGCCAGAAACTAAGTGCCTTAGAAAATTGCTCGAGAAGGCACAACATCCATACAACGCATTTACTTAAGGGGGTTAAGGGAGATGACTCTAGAGCTTTTATTGAGAGTGGCTTCCACAACTGGCATCTGGCCAGATCGAGATTATAAGAGCTCACAGGGTTTACAGCTCGCCACACGTCATGATTGCAAAGCCACTAATATTCACTGACTGAGTTCAGATATTAGGAGTTTTTCGGAATTCAAAGTCAGTTGTAACAAATCTGACTTGTAGTTTTTCCTCAGACTTCACACCTGATACAGGTTGAAGAAAGGAGAAGTTTTATTCTGGCAACACGGAAGCCAAAACAGATCATCCTAGGGCCTCCCCTCCATTTCCAGTGTGCCTAAAGATCTGCATCCAGCCCTCAGACTTGCAAGGGAAAATTCAGGGATTTGTGGCAGGATTGGCACTCCAGGCACTGTAAAAATAAAAATAAAGACATTCAATTTGAACTAGTGTGGTACTGAGATGTCACCCGTTGCACAGCTACACTCAAGTCTTAATTGGGCTCCTGAGGTGGTTCATTATGTCGTGATTGCCGCAATGTGCTTTATCGATGCATGCTTCAACCCCTCTCTCTCTCTCTGTAATGCCATAGAATGATACATTGCTTTCGGGGACGCTTTCTCCTTGACTTGAAGGTTTTATAGTTGGTTTACTATTGTTATTTGCTGTTTTTTGCGAGTTAGTTCACCTTGTAACGGCTGACCCCTTACCCAGCCAGCAGCCACGTTACCAGGACCTGTGACCTGGATGAATTACTGAAAAATTTACCTATACCAAGCTGTACCTCTGAAAATTAATATTTTTCCTCTTCCCCAATCGACGGTTTAAAGACTAGTAAACAAAGGCAGATATGTAAAAAAGTGTAGAAATATATTAAATGATGCACAATGACAAAAATAATAATACAAATGCCTGACGTAAAATATATATACCGCCACCAAACCCGCAAAGTGAAAACACTACATATATAATAACAAAAAACCTCCCTTGTCCCTGCAAACGTATAACAAACACAAAACACTAATAATACTGAATACTGAATAATCAGAATGTCAATGGCATGTAATTGAATCCGGTTAAACCACTGTCCAGAATATGGATGACTGATCAAAAATAGATGCGTTTGAATCTCCCAGAAAAATAGAACCTCACCGTGCTTCCTCGGTGAATGGTGGATAATAATGTCCAACCCCGGGGTTTCTGGCGATGATGGTCTGTTGTGATTCCAGCTGAATGAAAAGCAAAACTGGATCAAAGCGCGATGTAAATAGTGACAAAAAATGATGAGCGGTTGTTGGTAAATGAAATCTCCATCTTTCTCCTTCCTTCTCTTCTTTCCCTCCTGATGGTTTAAATAATGATGAGCCGGATATAACTGATAAAATCCCGGTCCTGATGTGCCCAGGTGGTCGCTGCCACCCCGCAACACCCTTCTCCATTTTTTATTACGGGGACGACATTTAAACAGACACAAATTAGTTTAAACGGGGTGCTGAGGCGAGACGCGACTGGGTGTAACACAATCAACAACGACAGTACCTATGTGGCCCCGCTCCACATGAGCAGTCTTCAGTTTTTAGGGCTGTCATTCTAGGGTTTTTTGTGCTGTCTTATTTTTTTTCTTTTGTTGTTATTTGATCTCTGGGGGTGTTGGTGGGCGGTTGTGAATGTTGAGCAGAGTATGATTTTTGCCCTAATTGTATAATTTCAGTTTCTTGCACTTGCGTCTTTTTCATTCATTTTTTTTATCCCGCATAGTCAAATTAAGATAGTTTTGTGGAAAGTGCACAACCTCAATTTCTGTGAAAATTTGCATTAAAACAAAATTGATATTGCACTTCTACTAGAAGCTTATTTAGAAAGAAATGGATTTGGAACAAACGCTATTGTGTAATCGCACCCACATTTGCTTCCAATAAAACAGCTAGCACCATTATTTTGGGAAGTTGTAAATACCATTTTAAAATACTCAAAACTGTCAGTGTAAAGGTAGGCAGATTTGCTTTTGTTTGTAAGCCTCACAATCGTGGGGGCAGTGTTGGGGATAATCTGTTAAAAGTAACATGTAGTCTGGTTCATTTTTAAAATTTTGTTTTTTTGTTTTTTTTTGTTGTTTGTTTTTTTTTTTTTGGAAGTAAAAATACCTACATTATCATTATTCCAGCAGACATATTGGTACGCAGCTTCTTTGCAGGGCTCAAACACATAACCAAGCAGAAAAGATTGTGCTGCATGTAATCCGGTAGAAAAAACATAGCAATAAAATGCCAGTTTAGTTTTGATCCAGCAATTTGCTATAGCCATGTCAAAACAGTGTGATCTAGTAGCACAGTGGCTGTGCTCTTACTGCAAATCATTGGTGGCTCGGGTCGTGGATGTAAAAGAGGGCAGAATGTGATTTACTTCAAAGCACATGAAGAACTAAACATATTTATAAAACACTGGAAAATTATTACGTTTGGCTATGTTTCTAGTCAGTTTCGTGAAGATTCAGATATGGGCTTAGGATTTAATAAATGCTGGCCAGTGAAATGTGCAGTTTTTTATACAAAAGAAGGAAAGGTTAACACAAAAGTAATGCACTCTTTATAATGCATTTCCTGATATAATAGTTATACATGTAATATATTTAGTTACTTTTTTGTAAGTAATGAGTATTGTAACTAAGTTACTTTTAAAAGTAAAAAACGGCAGTGTTCACAATGTCTGTTTTTTTTTAGCGTATTTCCATATGTTGTTGAGTGTTTTGAATTAGTGTTTTGCCAAAGGAGAACTTCATAAAGGGACTTATGCAAGTGAATGGGGGTTTTTAGGAAACCAAAATTCTGCCTTAACCGGTAACTCGCCTTATTCTGGTTTTGCAAGTGCATGTAAACACACTCATTGTGTCAATGAGATGTTTGTCCCTTGTTTGTTTTAAGGGATTTCCTTGGTACGGAGGTGATTGCTACTGGCTTATAGTCATTCAGACTGCTTGAAAACTGGGGTAATTATTGACTGCTTGCACAGCTCAGAGACCATTTAAAAAAAGAAACAAGTGAAAAACCAGGGAGAGTTGATTATCTCCCAGATATGCCTGTTGCCCCCACACCCCAGTTGGTTTCAACCTGCCATAGAGATTTGTCCACTTCAGCTGAGCTAAGCTCCATCACAGGAGTGTTTCTGGCATTTTTACAAAACCTCTCCTCTACATCTTTAATCTGGATACTAAAGTCATTGGTTTCAAATCTTCTAAAAAGTTATTTAGTTCCTTTAGTGGTCCTTGTCTGCTTGGTCCCCCATTTTTTTTAGCACCTGATCGTGAACTAGTTTTCAGATTTGCTTTGGACTTCTTAAGAAGTCATATTTCTATTCAAGAAATTCATATTCTGATGGCATAATCAGCCTTTTTCAATGTCTGTGAGAATTTCAGCAAATCCTAGCCTGCACAGAAGAAGAATCCCAGTAGTTCTGCAATACCGTCATTGCTCCTGTCCTCAGTTTTTCTTCTGGCTAAAACTTCTCGTTTCAGTTCCTTCTTGTTACGTAGTAGTTAGTGAAGAATGTTGTGGTTAGACACATCCTGCTGCAGTGGGATTTTGTAAGCATCAGAGATGTTTCCAGCATATTTGTCCAGTATGTTTCCCCCTAATTAATTAATATTAATGTACTGGTGTGTGGCAATGCTAATTCCAGTTCACATAAATTGAAATCACATATCACAAGTTGGAAGGACCTAGATGACTTGGTTTCCAGTTTTTGTTTAGTTTCACAAATCTGATCGTAAACTGTTTATACTAAAGATTTCATTAAATTCACCTGGCAGATAGTATAAAATATGTGCAACAGTGAGTAGCGGAGTATTCGACAAGCAGATGACAATGATATAATTTTACATATCTTAGTAATGTATAACAACAACAACAACATTTATTTATATAGCACATTTTCATACAAACAGTAGCTCAAAGTGCTTTACATATTAAAGAATAGAAAAATGAAAGACATAATTATAAAAAATAAATCAACATTAACATCGAATAAGAGTAAGGTTCAATGGCCAGGGGGGACAGAAAAAACAAAAAAAACTCCAGACAGCTGGAGAAAAAATAAAATCTTTAGGGATTCCAGGCCATGAGACCGCCCAGTCCCCTCTGGGCATTCTACCTAACATAAATGAAACAGTCCTCTTTGGATTTAGGGTTCTCACGGAAGGGCTTGATGATGATGATGGTCACGTAGACTTCTTCCTTTTAATCATAGGATCACAGCCATCTGTTTACCGGAAGCCAAGTTCCTGGCTTGTTATTTCTAGATAAATTTATATATTTTAATATCAAATGATGAAACATTTTAGTTGAATTATGGCATGCGTAATGCAGATTAAATAAGAATATATTTTATGATTTGCACAATTTCTTTAGTTTTTCTGAAATTTGAATTGAAAGAGCCCATTACCATTATTCTCTGAGATCAATAGTTTTTGGGTTTTTTGAGTTTTTAATGTGTCTGATGCTGATTTTAGCAGTTAAATCTACCAACCTTATAGCTGGTCTGATCAACAGCAGGTGCATTTTATAAGAGATAACAAAAATATCAACAACGATTCCCTAAATATTGTTGTTCATTTTATGAACCAAAGTGAGTAACTGACTTGTGAATAGAACTGAAATATACAATTTTAAAAACAAAGCAATTACAAAAACACAGAGAGATGCATTGTAGTCAGTCACTCAGTGTAGCAAGCTTATGGTAAGACTATCAGATGTAATGAACAAGGAAAATCTTCACATCAACATTTGAAAGATGGCCGCATCTGCATGTTGCTTTAAACTAAATTGGCAAAGAAAAGTTACTATCTGAATCTGATTTATTTGGAACATGTTCATTTGCTAAAAAATGTACAGTGGATTCACTTGTGTAGAATTTACAATTTGTGAAGATATAAAAGACAGACAGTAGGTGGGATTAACGGATAGTGTTGGAAGCCTCCATATGCTGATTGTTGAACTGATTATTGTCAAGCTGAATTGATTGTTTTCTCAGTGGTTAATGTCCAAAAATTAAAGCAAAAAGTTTGATTATAAAGCATCAAATGTAAAATTTTGAAGTATAGCAGCATGCGTGTGAAAGCTGTTAACGTTTAAGAAGTGCAATTATTACCAAACCTTAAGCATATTATTACATTTTATTTATTTATTTATTTTAACTTTCAAGAGTTCAGCCAGACGACATCCCACAGTGTACTGGAAGACCAAGTGATCTTCACCAACCCACCTGATGTTTGCCAGGTAATTGAGGTGATAACGGAAAGTGAAGACCAGTCAGTGACTTCCAGTCATCCCTATCCGTTACAGATCTCACCAGTTTCTTCATACGCAGGTGAGTCTATGCATTTGAACTTCAGTCACAAGACCATTTCATAAAGACTGCACATGAGAACTTAAGGCACCTTTTAAAAAATTATTTAAGTAATAGTTTTATTTTGATGTCACATTCTCAAACCTGCTTAATCAGTTTCACTGTTTCTGGGGTCAGGGCTTAACCTGGCACCATCGTTCACAAGCCAAGCAGCGACCCTAACTTGCACATGTCTGGGATGTGAGAGGAACCCATAGAGCCTGGAGAAAACCACATCCAGACATTAGAGGAACATGCAAACTCCACACCGACAACACAAACAGGCATAGGTTACTAACTTGACACACTAGATCTGTGAGACAGCGAAGCTAACCACTTTGCCACCTCTGATTAAACATATTTAACTTAAGATGATCATAAGTTGTTTTTATGTCTATTTAATTAGTCTTGAAAGTCAGTGTCATTTGTAAGGCCTCCTATGTATTGTCAAACCAAGTCCTAGAATGTAATCCTAGTTTTCAAAGGGCTTTTCAAATGTGATGTGGAGAGCTTGAATGTAAGTGGACCAGAGTATCTTGGCTCTAGGACAAGGTAGTAGAGTGTGTTAAAGTGGTTGGAGTTTGCTGTTAAAAGTGTGGGTTTTAACATGGCTTTCTTTATTTATTGCCAAGAGGCCACTAAGCAAGTAAATGCTTGTAGAGCAGTTCATGATCACATGTGGAGACAGATAGATGGCACATTTCATATCTTGAAAATCAGTTGAAGAAGTATACATCTTTAGGGAGTAGCCTGAAATTTTCATAAAATCATTTTACTGACCACCAATTTTTTTTAATATTTTACCACACAAGCTTAGACATTTGGCAAGTAGTATACATTAAGTGTCTTCATTTCCTCTGTTCTAAAAGCAAATTATTTATTATGCCTGAATGTATCATTATATGCAGTGTACTTCTTTTTGAATTGGTGAATCAACATATGTTTTATTTTTTCTATTCAATGTTTCTTTCACTACCCACATTCATCACTTCCTGCTGTATTCATTCTACAAGCACATGCATGGATATTATTGTCATCTAAATATTGAAATTTAAAATTGGCTGAAAGCTTTCACTGAACAGAAGTGTCCAAACCTGCTGCAAACTTACAGTTAGGAAAATAAAGACTGTGATGTGCTACTCCCTCTATATACATACTTCAACACTTCTATACTTAGTATTTGTGCCATCATCATGTAGATCTTTCACGTTTATGAACAGTCACGTCTTGATTGTAATTTATGGAGATATAATCTCATTTGTATCTTTTGATGACTTGGAATGTTTAAGCGTTAGCAACTTGCTAATGTATTTTCTTGACAAGCAGCAGGGGATGCACCAATTCGTGTGGTGCTGGGAAGGGATTCTGACAATATTGAGGCTCTCTTGAGTTCAGCCATCCAAATATGAGGATTTATGGTGAATCCTGTGCAATTAACCCTCTTTAAGAGGAAAAAGAGATCAAAACAAGGCTAGAATCAATACTGAGAAAGCTAAAATGTTACCCTTATGACAGGACTAATTATAGTTGGCCTTAATGTTTTTCTAAGTCTTTACTACAAACTGCATTGTGTTTGAAAAATTAACAATATAATCATTAGGTTAAATTTCCCAATTGCTTATTGGAATCTATAACCTCTTCCTATGGTGTTTTCCTTTAAAATCAATTTAGTGCTAAAATTTGCTACATTTTAATTGAATTATGATTAGAGATATAGTGTCTATAGAAAATATTTACCCTCTTTTCACATTTCATTATTATGAAACTTTGAAGCACAAGGGATTTAAGTTGGCTGGTTTTGACACTGATCAACAGAAAAAGACTCTTTAATGAAGAAGTGAAAATATATCTCTACAAAGTGGTCTAAATTAACTGCAAATTTAAAACATAAGTTTTCACCCATTTCAAGTCAGTATTTTGTAGATGCACCTTTGGCAGAAATTTCAACCTTGGGTCTGTTTCCATGGTTCTCTGTCACCTTTGCACAAATAGATACTGAAGTTTATTCCCTTTTTTTTATGTAAGGCTGCTCAAGGTCTGACAGATTGCATGGAGATTGTGAGTGAACAGGCTTTTCAAGTGGCCACCAATTCTCAGTTGGATTGAGATCTGGATTCTGACTCTGCAACTTTACGTGAACATGTTTGTTTTGGAGCCATTTTTGTGTGGGCTTGGCTTTCCTTGCTGAAACAAAAATCTCCCAATGCATAGGTTTCTTACAGACTGCATCAGCTTTTCCTCTAGCAATGCTTAACAGTGAGGGTGATATGTTTTTGATAATGTACATGCTGTTTAGTCTAATGACCAAGCAGCTCAACTTTGGTCTCTTCAGACCATAGAACCTTCCTCGAGCTGCCTTCAGAGTCTCTCAAAATTATCATAGGTCTATTGGTGGCCTCCTTCACTTGTCATCTTCTCTTTGTACAATCACCCAGTTTTTGTGAATGGCCAGTGTAAATAATGAGAACAGGAGTCTCAAAAAGGTTTAGGGAACCTGTATGCTGAAAAATGCAGCAAAAAAACACATGGTTGCAACAGAGTTCAAAACAGAACTGAATACAGATGGGAAAACAGAGGTATTTATATGATAGAGATAAGGGAATGGTCCAGGGTGGGTGATAGGGGAAATTATGTCATCGGTAGGTGTGTTTTCAGAAGGAAGATGTCATCAGCTAAGAACGGAAGTGATGTCAACAGAGGGGAGGGATGGTGGTGACGGCATTGTTTGGCTGGTTCTTCTGCTAGTCTGCAGAGGGACAAAAGGAGAGTGGGTCAGATGACCACACCAACCCCTGGTCCAGCTGAGAAACAACATTATTTGAGCCTACCAACCTTCTCCCAAGCGCATGTGTGTGACACCAGCTTCAGGCAGATTCAAAGCTGTGCCATAATCTTACCATTTCTTGTTGATTGATTTAACTGAACTCTAACACATATGTAGCAACTTGGAAGTTATCTTGTATCCATCGCTAGACTTGTTCATGTTTCTCCTTTTCATGAAGCTGCTTGTCTTCATTGTGATGGTTAAACCACAATACTAACTTGCCACTAGTTGAACCTACTAGGTACAGAAATGCTTTTAAACTCAGTCAACTGAAACCCTTTCACTACAGACAGATGATCTCCATATACTGTAACTAATTATGTGACTTCAAATACCAATTGTCTGCACCAGTGATGATTAAGGAATGCCATATTAAAGAACCTGAATACATATGTGATCAATTGTGTATTTTATATTTGTAATTAATTTAGATCACATTGCAGAGATCTGTTTTCACTTTGACTTTAAAGAGTCTTTTTCTATTGATCAGTATCAAAAAAGCTAAATTAGTTTATCTGCAATTCAGTGTTTCATAATAATAAAATGTGAATCTTCCTAGGGATTGAATAGTTGTTATTGGCACTGTATGGTTGTATCCAAGAGTATGATTGTGCATGTTGAGTTTTCTTGGTCATGTACTGTTAAGAGGCCTTTTTGGCAGGTCTATATGAAAGTGACTCTTGGAAGCTGATCACATTGTGCAAAGACTATATGCTGGTGGTATTTTTGAAAATTCACTTTCTTTAGTGATTTGCAGTTAAAGGTATGGGGGAGATTGAAATGATATATTCACATCCTACCATTTTTTTTTGTATTTTTGTTTGCTTTCTATATAAATGTTGGAATTTTAGGGTAATGAAAGTTACAATGGCTGCAATGCATCTGATTACATCAGATTAACTAAAACAATGTTTCTTTTAACTTTTTTTTTTATTTGCAGTGTCTGTCATAATTGAGCTATTGACTTCTGTTTTTTCTTTTATTTTATAAAGAAAGTGAAACTGACAGTGTACACAGTGATGAAGACACTAAAGAAGTGAGTATTCATCTGTATTGATTTTATTTGTATCTCATCAATCTTCATCTATATATCCATGTACCATTTATTGCTTATTATGTCTGGATGTAAATTACCAAAGAAAAGTCTATTATGATGTTGTGTAGTGGTTTCTTTATGGTTTCTTAAATAGACACTAATTTGTATGATTAAATAAGCTCTGATATCTAGTTAGACAATGTTTGTGGAACGTTTTATGAAAATATACCTCCTAAACTAGATGTTGTTATTATAATGCACCTTTTACACTGCATTTGTTATACAGTTACAACTTATTCCTGTTGCATTCGCTGTGTTTATTGGTATGTGTAGTAAATAATTGCACAAAAATAAATTAATCTATTTTTCAAATACAGTGGTACCTCGTACTTCGAATCTAATTCATTTCAGGAGGCTGTTTGAACTCTGAATTATTTGAAGTCTGAATCAGTTTTCCCCATTAGAAATAATGGAAGGTTATTTAATCCGTTTCCAGACCCTGAACAATACCCATTTCAATAATCTTAAACAGCAAATACACATAATTTGAGGTAAAAATAACACAATTAAATGCCCTAAATAATAAATTAAAACAATAAATAAAATATGAAAATACTGGGGCGGCACGGTGGCGCAGTGGTAGCACTGCTGCCTCGCAGTTAGGAGACCCGGGTTCGCTTCCTGGGTCCTCCCTGCGTGGAGTTTGCATGCTCTCCCCGTGTCTGCGTGGGTTTCCTCCCACAGTCCAAAGACATGCTGGTTAGGTGGATTGGCGATTCTAAATTGGCCCTAGTGTGTGCTTGGTGTGTTTGTGTGTGTGTGTCCTGCAGTGGGTTGGCACCCTGCCCAGGATTGGTTCCTGCCTTGTGCCCAGTGTTGGCTGGGATTGGCTCCAGCAGACCCCCGTGACCCTGTGTTCAGTGGGTTAGAAAATGGATGGATGGATGGATGTAAATACTGTATAATGAAATGAAAATTGCATTTACTGTACCTTAGTGAGGAGTGTTCATGTCCAATGTGGATGCCATGGTTAAATATAACCTAACTCACCAAAAATAAAGTGGGGGGAAAAAAGCACTGAAAACACAAGAAACATAAGAGATGCTTTCACAGCGAGAGTGAGAGAGGACTTGAACTAACGTTCACGCTTGCTGTGTAACCGCCATCAGTTGCCGCATTTTTTCACTGTGCACGCAGTTTGACCAGAGAAGTATCATTCAAACTCCAGAATTAAGCGTTTGAACTCTGAAATTTTCAAAGTTAGAGTCGTTCTAAGAACAAGGCACCACTGTATACTTATTGCCTTATTAGTTCACAGTGCACTGAAGCCTGGCAGGATAACATTTATCACGGGGCAAGAACTGACCCTGGACTGGACAGCAGTCCATTGTAGGATACACTTACACATGCATATGCATCAATACAGGTTGATACAGGGTCAGTTTAGAGTCGGAGTCATTAGATTTATCTGCATGTCTTTCAGATGAAGGAGTTAACTTGAGCATCTAGAAAAAATCCATGCGATCGGCAAACTCATTGGGAATTGACTATAGGACTCTGTATTACAATATCAGTCACGGGTAGATGCATTTTAATCCAGGGTGACATGGTGGTGCAGTGGTTAGTTCTGCTGCCTGAGCCTCCAGAGACCTACTGCAGGTTCAAAATTTTGTGAAATTTGTATATTTTTCACATGTCTGTATGTCTTTTCTTTGAGCTTTTCTCCATCAAAACAAACACATGGGAGTTTAGTCCTGTAAGAGGTCATTCCTCCCTTGTGCACTATAATGTTAGGAAAAGTTCAGGCTCCCAATGTCTCTTCAAATTACTTAGTTGACCTTGAAAATGGATGAATTAATGGAAGTGTAAACCAGTGAGGTATATGTGCTGTCCAGACTGGAGAAAAGGCAACTTCTTGAAGGTAACATTTCACAAGATTACATTTTTTAATAGCGATTAAGTTAAACTAGGGTTTACTTTTCTATTATTTTTTTTTTTTTTAAGAGAGAGATCACTTGGTGAGAGAAATACAAATATATGGGCTTTGTTCACTTACTGGAAAACATTTTAACTACAACATGTGTTTTTCTTTTTTAGTTTTTTTATTATGTTGTAATGTAGTGAGCCTCAGTTCCAGGAATCTTTTGGAAGTTTACTATAGCATAGATCTCTTCAGTGTACGGGAAATACATGCTAAATGAAAATTAGATGAAAACTGACAGTAAACCTGAATGTAATCAAGACCACAGAGCACTCACAACATGCTGACTAAATAAAACAACAAATCACAGTCCTTTAACAGTGAAATATGTAAGTTAATAATTAAATAGCAAAAAAGTACAAACACACTGCAATAAATCAACCCAAACAGCAGTGCCACCCCTAGCTCAAAAGAGTAACACGTATTTATAAATAAAATACAAAGAAAGCTATTCTAAAGTGAATGAGCCTAAATCCAAGTACAGGCAGTCCCCGGGTTACGTACGAGATAGGGACTGTAGGTTTGTACTTAAGTTGAATTTGCATGTAAGTCAGAACAGGTACATTATTTTAATAAATGCTGTTGTTGACCGACTGTAACCATGTGCTCTGCCAATGAATGATGAAGTTTCACCTCTCTCTGACCTTTTTATTATTTCTACTTTATTTTCAATGGTGATGGTTTTTCTCTTCTTTACTGTATCACCAGCATCTGCATTAGATTTGTGTTTCAGAGACATTCTTGAAAGGTGAAGACAAAAGGTTAAGATGAGCTCTTCTGCACAGCACTGTACACACTATCACAGCAGGAAGGCACCCGTCGTCAACACGTCTGATGTACTGACAAGAGACAACTTCCTGCTATGTGCGTAACAGTACAAGCAGGCTTGCTATTGAGAATGAATGAGGGCGGGGAGGGGCGGTTCATCACCAGCCCAACTCGCAGTCACCTCCACTACAGTATGCTGCCTGCAGCGTCTGCTAACCAAGATGGTGCGGCCAAATGCAGGTAGTGAATCACCCACCACTGCCCCCATTCAACAGGCAGCCATCCGAGGCACACTACAGTGCTAACCCCCGCCGCCCCGTTCACCCTCAATGACCTCCATTCAGCCACAACTGGGTCACCGCTTGCAGCATTACCAGCCGCCCACCAAGAACGAACGGAGCAGCCATTTGTGGTGGGTGGGCAGTGAAATCGCTTGCCGCCAGGAGCTGCCCGAGGGACACTACACTGCGCAAGCAGCGAAATTGCCCCCCTCCATCCTCCGTCCAGCCACCGCTTGCAGTGTCCCCAGGCCGAAGATGACGGAGCGGCAGTTATTGAGGCGCATGCGTCGCAGTTGCGTTCCCGTTCATTAGTCGTAGGTCGGATGTCCGTAACCTGGGGACTACCTGTATATTATCCATCCATTATCCAACCCGCTATATCCTAACTAAAGAACACGGGGGTCTGCTGGAGCCAATCCCAGGCAACATAGGGCACAAGGCATTAAACAAACCCCGGGCAGGCCACCAGCCCACTGCAGACCTGTATATTAGATATACAGTATATATATATATATATCCAAAACCGAATAAACATATTTTTCCTTCCAGGATTCCTAAAGTCCTGATATAAGTCACAAATCATCATTAGAAATTGAGATGGTCTTTTGAAGCACACCTGACTTGAATGGCTTTTTCTTCAGGACTCCTTCAGATATAGTTTGTGCACTTTGTGTGTTCTTTATTGATACATCTTGGTAACAGGATTCCTTTGGTGTGAAGAGCAGACATCTTCACACTGCTCACTCCCATTCTCTGTTTCACCTGATGTAGACGTGAGTCTGAGGATTTGAAAATGCATTATACATCATCTTATTTACTTGAAATCCCACTGCTTAATTTTTCAAGAGTTGCTGGCTGTTTATTGTCATCAAAAATAAGAGAAACCGAGACAAGAATAGTGCAGTTGATGCCAACTATATAACCCTGCTATTGTAAAATCTGCTCTAACAGTCAAATAATAAAAACTTTTTATACAGGAAAATAATTTGAAGATTAGAAATGCACAGTACTGCTACTGGAAGAGTCGCGAAAATCCCAAATTTTAAAATAGTACTGCACCAGTATACCGGGAATAATCACCAGCTTTCCTCTCAATCCTCTGCCCACACGACACACCCCCTTCCCACAGTTCTCTTGACAATTGCTATTGCAGTTGTGGAAAAAGTCTTTCGCAGAGTTCATGAAATCAGACTGCACACTTTGATGCAATTTGAACATCATAGGGGGGATCCTCCCCTTATTGTTTTGAGGCAATTGAGACTTCACAGGAGAATCGCCTCCTGAAAAAGATTATTGTACTGAAATCAAAATTTTAGTACAGATCCAACACTAATGCAGATACAAAAGAACAATTGTTTAAATGTAATCACATTTGCACCACATTTGTAACAATTTATGGAATGAAATGTTTTAGTAAAAATTATTTTGGCTAACAGGTAAGATGTAGAGAATTAAAACTGCTAATAAGTGTATGCTACTTACACAACCTTGTATTTTAAAAGCATACAAGTATGCCTTATCATGCACTGCATCTGCATTATCGTGGTATTCTTCCCCTTACTTACTTTCTCCTGGGGTATGTGAAATTACCAGGTTCATTACTGGGTTGATCTATTCTTGCATTTTAAGATTAACAGAGTTCACATACGCACAGGCCCTAACCACAAAAGTTCCGTATGAATGACGTATACACAGCCCATTATTCTCTAACACTTTAACCCACACAAGTGCCATATGAATAACGCATGCACAGTCCATCATTCCGTAGTACTTCAAGAAATTATTTATCATGGGCACTAACAATAATCAATGTCTTAGATATATCTCGGACCTAAATGTTACTTTGGTCTCCAAGAATATATTTAAACATTCAACATCCTTAGCTGTAGGCCATTTATCAACCATTTCTGTCTTACTTTAAAGCACTGTTTACTGTTGGATTGGGCTCTCATCATCAGCCCAAGAAAACCTCACAATTCAGATCATATGGCACTTCCTTACATGTGCTCTAAATATTTACCTTATCACTCAAGATATACAGACAAAGTATAGAAAGTTAAAAGCAACTTGGTATTTATTAAAGAACAATAATACCAGTAGAGAAAAGAATAAAAGTAAATATAGATTGCAATGTCTGGATATATTTAGTCTATACAAAAAGCTTACGAAAAGTTAGAGATGTTAAAGATAAATGTCCTAGGGCAGCTTTTGACCCAGCAATCGATGTTCATGAAATGCTTTAGCTGAAGATCAGATGATAACAGTCACACGTCCCTCAGCCTCTTCTGATGTCGCTGTCACCCTCTCCTGAAGTTGCACTGTCTCTGTCTCTTGGACAAGCTATATTTATTTTAAAAATCCACATGGGATTCTAGAACACGTGATGTTACACACATTTGATTGGCTGGCTGTCGATATGCTCACTCAAACTCTTTGATATGTCCTACAGTTTGGCAATTCCTTGTCCCAGGTGCCCATCTGTTGGCAGGTTATAAAGAAATCAATACAGCTGAGGCATCTTAGCCATTTTCTGAGCTTCTGCTTGTTCACACAGATGTTACAGTAATTGATTACTGGTACAATTCAGGAAATGAAGATGCTTTAATGTTAAATGTTCTTGTAAAATCAAGTTTTTTTTTTTGTTTGTGTGGGCAAAAAATCAAATATAAAATTTAAAATCCACAACACTACAGCACCTTGTATTGTATTCAATATTTTTAGTTATTGTGTACTTTTATACATGCACTATATATCTGAATTGACTTTCAGCAGCAAAGTTTCCACTCCCTCTGTCAGACAGTGAAGCAGTAGTTATGAATGTAAAAATACTGCAGGCAGCTGTGTCTTGTACAGCTACATGAACACTTTTGATAATAATTAGAGGCAATCAAATTTTTTTCATTTTTTAATTTTAGGCTTAAGGTTGTTGTAGATAATTATTAGAAAATGAGTGATTGAAATATTGGTGTTTTTATGTCAAATGATGGAATAATAATAAGAAGAAGAATTCTTTACAATTTTATATAGTGTTTTTCTCACTACTCAAAGAGCTCTCTAAGTAGGGATGAACCAATACGTGAACCCATGATCTCCTTGCAGCGTTACTACTTCACCACCTGCACCTCTATTATTTGCATGCTGAAGTTTGCCAACCACTAAGCTGCAGACTCCTGGGTTCAATTGTCAGGTTGCATTTTATACAAATTTTAGAAGAAAAAAAACATAGCTTTAGGTATCTTAG
Source organism: Polypterus senegalus (assembly GCF_016835505.1). Taxonomy (NCBI): domain Eukaryota; kingdom Metazoa; phylum Chordata; class Cladistia; order Polypteriformes; family Polypteridae; genus Polypterus; species Polypterus senegalus. The sequence continues at coordinate 90,069,890 of NC_053157.1, forward strand.
TATACAGTACAATTATTTAAAGAGTCTTAAAAACAAAATCTCACGTTATTTAATAGTTAGTATCACATTTTTATTATCCACTGGTTTTACATTTAAGAGAAACTGAAAACTAACGTTAAATGTCCTTATCATGATGTAGTACTGTTTGCGCCATAAAAATTCCAGGTTTGCATGAAGACAAGCTTGTACATTACAGGAATATTGTGGACTCGTATATACTGTATACAGTGACAAGAAAAGGTTTGTGAACCCTTTTTAAATGACCTGTGTAAGAAGAAGAGACATGAGGCATGGCAAGGTTTGGGGCAGCCACCCATTTAATCCGGTTTCCTGGCTGCAAAAGTAACCGATTCATCACAGTCAAGTTTACAGAGTCCAAAACAGAGCTGCCTGCCAGAGCAAAGGCAGGAGGCTTTATAGGACGGAGGGCGGAAGTGATGTCGTCCTCTGTGCCGGAACCGGAAGTGACATCGTCCTCGGTGCCGGAACCGGAAGGGAAGTGTACCTCTTCGAGGTGTCGGCTCCTGGTGGGATTTCCCGGGAAAGACCTGTAGAGAACTCAGAAAGAGCGTTAGCGTACATGGCCCACACCCCCCCTCCCTCCTCCCATCCACACATGTGTGACACCTGGTTTTCTGACTTAATTGGTCATAAAATGTGATCTGATCTTCATTTAAGCCACACGTTTAGATAAAGTCAATATGCTTAAGCTAATAACATGCAAGCAATTAACTTTTCATGTTTTTATTGTACACAACCATCAAACATTCACAATATGCCATTGAAAAAGTAAGCAAACCCTTGGATTTTATATCCGGTCACACCTCCTTTGGCAGCACTTTTGGTAGCTGCATATCAGACCTGCATGACATTCAGAAAGAATTTTGTACTGTTCTTGGTTACAGGACTACTTCAGCTCAACTATACTCTTAGAATGTCTGGTTCAAACAACTCTCATGAGATAATTCCACAGCATCACTATTAGGTTAGCCTGAGCTCTGACTGGGCCACTGTTGGAGATGATTGTCTTTTTTTGTAGACATTCTGTAGTAGATTTATTTTGATGTTTTAATGTCAGTGTTGTGCTGTATCACCCAGCTTCTACTGAGCATGAGCTGGTGGACAACCACCCTGATATTATCCTGTAAGATTCTTTGATAAATTTTGGAATTCTTTTTCCCCCTACTGATGGCAAGCTGTCCAGGCCCCAAGTCAGCATAGCAGCCCTGAATCATGATGCTTCTTCCACTGTACTTCACCATTGGTATGATGTTTTCACGTTGGTATGCAGACCCTCGCAACATCGTGCTTCGACTTTCGCGGCTTCACTCTATCGCGGATTTTAAATGTCATCATATCTAAATATATATCACAGATTTTTCCCTGGTTCGCGGATTTCTGCGGACAATGGGTCTTTTTTATTTTATGGTACATGCTTCCTCAGTTTGTTTGCCCAGTTGATTTCATACAAGGGACGCTATTGGCGGATGGCTTAGAAGCTACCCAATCAGAGCATGTATTACATATTAACTAAAACTCTTCAATGATATAAGATATGCTTCCCGCGCGGTGCTTGATTGTTTTCTTTTCTCTGTCTCTCTCATCCTCTCTGACATTCTCTGCGCCTGACGGAGGGGGTGTGAGCAGAGGGGCTGTTTGCACAGAGGCTGTTTGCTTAGAAGATATGGAAGCTCCTCTAAAAAATGCCGCTTTATCGCGGTGCTTCGGCATACTTAAAAGCACGTATTGATTTTTTGATTGTTTGCTTTACTCTCGCTCGCTCTCTCTGACATTCTCTGCTCCTGACGGCGCTCCTTTGAAGAGAAGATATATTTACATTCTTTTAATTGTGAGAAAGAACTGTCATCTCTGTCTTGTCATGGAGGACAGTTTAAACTTTTGACTAAAGGGTGTTATTTCATGTCTAGAGGGCTCTAATACTGTTAACAGTGTGGGAGAGTTTATAAGGGCTTAAAATACATAAAAATAACCATACAAACATATGGTTTCTACTTCGAGGATTTTCATCTATCGCGGGGGGTTCTGGAACGCAACCCCCGCGATCGAGAAGGGATTACTGTATATACTTCAGTATATTTTTCTCATACAATTTAGCTTTAGTCTCTTCAGTCAACGAAACAATTTCCCAATAACATTGTGGGAGGGTCAAGATGGTCTTTGGCAAGCGTTATGTTTGCAGTGATTTTTCTTTTTTTTTTTTCCTTAATGAAGAGCAGTGACTTGTGCCTTGGTGTCTTGCCATGGACTCCATGCCTGTTCAATGTTTTGGGTATGGTAGATTCATGAACAGAAATGTTGACATGTTCCAATGATTCCTTCAAGCCTTCAGCTGTTACTGTAGGGTTCTTGTTTTATGTTCTTGAGCATTTTGTATTGTGCCTTTTGAGTCAACTTGGCTGGGTGCCCACATCTTGGGAAGTAGCCATAGTACTAAATCATCTCCATATATACACGGTTTATCTCCAGAATGAGGAATATCTAAACTCTGAAATTACTTTGTAACCTTCTCCAGCTTTATGCAGATCAACAGTTCTTCTGAGATGTTTTTGCTAGCCATGTTTCACATAAGCAGATGCTGCTTTTAAATGGCATCATTTTAAAGATAGCCTCATTTATGTACAAGTCTATTTCCAAAGGGTTCAACTACTATATACTGTATATAATGTACTTGTTTCAGAGCAAAGATTTGTTTTTGTTTTTAATACTGTTCTCATTCGCCACAGAATGATGTCTGAAGCTCGGAGTAATTTCCTCCAACACAGGGCCACCTCTTGTGGCTTACTTCACAGTGGAATCTAACTGAACTGTTGCTGGGTATTGAGAATATGCCACCGTTATTTAAAAAAAAAAAGAAGATAGCTTAATAAATAGTAAACCCACACCTTAATATAACTCTGCATTCATTTAATACTGGTAATTTTAATGAATATATTGCAGCTTTTTGAGTCATTTTCATATTGAAGAACATGCTCCTTTCTTTACTAATTTGTTTACTTAAATTCCATAGGGTATCCGAATATGGCAGACTGGTGGAGTGGAAGGGAAGCCTTTCTTAAACAACAAAGGAATTATCAGCAGCACATGCCAGTTGCCGAGCATGGCCACCTTTGTGACAACTGGAAAGACCAATTTTAAAGTGATCAGTAGCCGAGAAGAGTCTCCCTTGATTGCCTACAGCTCCACTCCATGGACAGCCCTTTCAGAAACAATCCCCCAGCAGGCTGCACTCAGCTCTTCAGTGAACCGACCAGGCCACGAGACAAGGGCCAGCGTCATTATGAAGACATCAGACATTTCCAAATCCAGGGTAAAAACTTGCTGAGCCAGTTCTTTCTTTCTTTGTTGCTTCAGGAAAACTATCTGATCAGCTCTCATTCAGGCAGTGCCATTTTTGGATGGTGAGAGACAAAAGCCTTCCTAGGTTGCCTGATCAATGGTGTTGTTTTCTTTTTATCAAAGTACACAGGTCCTGATAACCTGGCTGCCTGATTCAATTACTTTCTAGAGCTCAGGATAGCACATCTGACATGGGAATGCCACTGAAATCTACTGCAGTTCATGTTTTATTTTATTAGACAGTCTTAAAAGTGAAGACTGTTGTCATATTTTTACCAAAAGGATGACATATATTTGAAGGTTTCCACATTGATCATGTAATGTGCGTTGTTGTAAGAAAGGGAATGTCTCTGAATTAAGGAAGACACTGTGAATTATTGGTATACCAAGAGAAAATGTTGTGAATATGTACATAGTGTGATCCTGGTATAATTGCAGCTGGCTTCAGCACCTTATTGAAAGCACTTCTACAGCATATGGCACCATAGGCACTTCCACAACTCATCCTACGACGTTTGGACGTTTGGAGCCTTGAGTAAGTAAAAGTTTCTGTGGAGGAGACTGCTGTGTAATGCTCAAAACTGCGTTGGTTTTAACTGTTTTTTTTTTTTTTGGTTTCTTAAAAACAAAAAGCAGGATTGTAAAAAAAAAAAAAATTTTTTTTAAAAAGTATGTAAAACTAATATGAAAAAATGTGATGACATCAGCTACTTCTAATCTTTACTGCAAGCCTTTATAGTTTTATTTTGTCCTTTTTTATTAAAGGGAATACTTTATTCAGGGTGAATCTTATGTAAAGGTTTTATCTTTTCTACCAAAAAGTGTGTTTGATTTTAATTCATAATTAGACATTTTACTGAAATTAAGTGGCACATTTCTTTTCTGATTTTTGTAATAGTGTACAGTTGGTATGACCTTCTAAATGATATATATATAGAATATGAAATATATATATACAGTATATATATATTGCTATTAATCCTGTGGATCAATAAATATGCAAAGCTTAATTAAAGTGTTTGATTACAGCTCTAATTACCCATGGAGTAGCGTTTCTTGCAGCTCAAAATGGTTGCTCGAGAGTGACAAAGCACAATCAATAGATCAGCCTTTGCTTTCTGCTGTGTGCCTTAACAGACCATCCTGTAGCAGTGTGACGGAAATATGAGCAGGACAAGAAAATACTGTATACAAAACCGAAGAAGAGATGTTTATTTTGTTCATGACTGGTGAATTGTCAGTCATCAGGTTAGTTAGCCATCTTTTGGAAATAAAGATTGGTATGAGTGAACTAATGACTTGAGCAAGATATGATTTTTTTTTTAATTATTATTTTTATACGTATAAACTTCTGTGACCAAGTGCTCTGCAGCAGATGCCAAAAGTGGGTAACTAATAAGGAAACAAGCTTATCTTTATTAAGTTGGGTGTTCCAGTTCCTGTCGCAGCTATCAGTGATCACAAAGATCATGTGAAAGAATATATCACCTTAATATTTTAAATACTATTTCTATAAGAAACATTTTTTGTTGTATGCATTGCAATATTAGAATGATGTCATTAAGGGGCAATAGCATTCAAAGAGAACAACACGTGAAAAGTTTAATGTGTACACATCTTTTTAATATATTGAATGTATCATTGAAAGCAAAAAAATAAAGACAAGTTATTGCACTGTAAAACTAAGCAATGCATCCCTGGATGTAACCATCTTCTTTACCCACTTAAATGACTCAGCTTTGCTTGGAGGAGTTTAAGTATTTTTAACCTAACAAGGAAGTGCCTGACAGTAGAAGAAAATGTACAATACACAAACTTGATTAAAATAACAGAAGTCAAGAAAAGGAAACAAGTAGCTTTGCATTAAAAATCTGGGAGAAGGATCTGCTCTTTCTTTCCCGCTTTCATTGCAGGGGCTGTAACTGCTAGAGGAAGACTCTGGCCTTTCCATCATGAGAAACGAGCAAATATCAATTTGCCTGTCACCGAGTCAGACGGAGAAAGCCAGCCTAGTCATAAAACGCCAGTTTCCAAAAGCTGCTGGGTAGAACTGCAGCTTTCTAGCTTTGAGAGTTCCCTGCAACATCTGCCATGTGGGGCTCACAAGCAAGAAGGATCGAGCTTTTTATGGTTCCTTTTTATGGTTCACTCCAGCTACACAAGGGAGAGCAGTAAATAGTGCGACGAAATTTAAGAAGAATCAATATGTAAGCTTTTTTTTATTTTGACTTTGGATGCTGAATCCGATCCTTTCTCCTAAATATGTTAATGCTCAATGGTGCCTTGTAATGAATTATTGAATTCTTAGTAAGATATATTGTGCAAACTGAAAATCAAATCAAAAATGTTAACTGATACAATATTAAACATAATTGCTTTTTCAGTCTTTCTCTATGTAACTATCACTTTGCCTCAGATTGATATTTTAATCGAGTTAGATGTTCCGTATTCTATGAGCCTCCCCGTCACTCAGTAAAATGCAGAACACTTTAGCAAAGGCCTCTGTAGAAGCTGTATGATTTACTGATGTGGGTTGGGCACAAAGCCATGAAGCACTACTCCTCCACCACCTCACATTACTAGTTTTATGGTGAAGCTCCTTTAGATGGTGTTGCCTGTGCTAAAAGGTGTACAGTATTGAGTGAAGGGGACCCAGCATTGATGGTCTGGACCAGAATCCCCCAGTTGAGAGAGTGTGAGTTGGGAGATACGCAATAGGTGTGTATTCACTTATTCACTATGGTGACTCGGGATCAAATGAGACCATATGAGAGAAGTTACCTTTTCAACTCTGCCTCCACCCTGGACAGGCCTGGTGGCTTTGCACCATGTTCACATTGTTATTGCAAACAAGTGGGAATGCAGTAAAAGAGTAAGGAGCAGACAGTTTAAACTTCCCCGATCCTGGTTTATGCATCAGTGATATCAGTGATGAGTTCTTAATTCAGAAGATCATCTTGCTTACAGCTAATGAATTTACATTAATTTAAAGACAAGTAAGGTTGCTCAGATTGCATGTTAGTGGTACTTGAACATAGGGCCTGAACTGTCCCTGGAGCACAAAATGCAAGGTGCTGTATTGTAACTGAACTGAAGAAATGTTTTTCCCTTTTTTTTTTTGGTTTTTAAACTTGTGGAGTCTCTTCAGTTTTTAAACTTCAGGTTCTCATTTGTGACATGCGTACGGCAAACACACAACACAATTATAGCAATATCAAATAAGTGATTACTAAGAACTCCATAATGTGACTTCCTTTTACAGTGGATATTTTTATCTGTCACAATATGTTTTTATCAGATTGTGCATTTGTTTCCTTAAGAGGCATTAGCTCTCCGGAAAATGTGTTCTTTTGAAATTGCGGCACAATATAGTAATATGACAAAAAAGGCAATATCCCTCCCATCGTGATTAAATCACATGAGAAAAATATACTTTAGCTTGCATTTACTGACGGTTGACGCGATTACAGACGGGAAGCATATGACAGACTTTTATCCAGGTGTGGGAATCTGGATCTACGCACTCTGCCATTTTTTCGTCACCACGCTGAGAGGGTTTTCGGACGGAGGTCCAATACAGCTTCGAAGGGTTTGGCTGTTGTCCAAGCCTTTTAATACTGTCTGCTTCACTCGCTGGTCTTCTCTGTCTCCAAACAAGGGCAGGTAGGGACTGAACTCCTCCTCCACAAAATACAGACATATCATAATGCTTACATGCCAGTTCTCATTCTCCCAACCAGGAAAGAAGATTTTGTACTGACAGAGGACAGAAATACTGTTCTGTGTTTAAGCTGACTATACAATCCTCCAATTGTCTTTGGCTATCTAATCCAATGCTTGGTTGGCAATTCTAAATGCTGAGCCCCTGTGTGCCAAACTTAGCATGCACATGTGAATGGAGACTTTAACAGTGTTGTCCAGATATAGTGACATAAAAATGTATTATAACAGCATTGCACATGCTTCCTTTATCCAGTTGTGTTTTCTGTGAGTTCTTTTTGTTCCATGGTTTTCAAATTCTGGAGGAGAAGGTGACTCGAGCAGGAACGCTGGCATTGTAAATGTACTCAGTAAGTAGTAGTACAGTTTGTCTCGATCACTTACACACTTTTACCAAACTTATGAACTTACCGCCATGCACCAAAATACAGACTCAATTCCCGAAACTACTAACACTATTGCCCTATTTTGACACACGATTCAGATTCATTTTGCTTTTTGTGCAAAGCTCTACACACAAATGCCTTCATGTATCTTCACAATGTTCATATTTAGAAAACGCTAGCACACGATTCCCCAGATGCAAACACTACAAGTCAAAATTGTTCACACACCAGTTCTAGCCTTTGATAGATTGATCAAAGGGCCATGGGTCAACCACCACAGGAAAAAAGAGCAAGGAGATGAGCATTTTCAAATGAGATTCGTGTCACTCTTGTTGACCATGTCCTTGTACATGGGATGTCGATGGCAGAAGACGGTCAAAGAGTGTAACCAAACCTGAGCCTCTGTAATACAAACCTTCAAAGAGGAAAATAGGAAGGTCATTTACATACTGCTCTCTACTGTAAACGTGGAGTACTGTACACTGTTATGTTCATCACCTACATGGACAGTACGCTCTCTGAAATGCATTGAATTGCTGCCCTAAAGTTAATGTATGTTCCTATTGTAAAGATATGGTTTTACTTGCAGTATTTTGTTTTTCAGAAGTGAGAGGTGACCACCTGATGGAGGCAGAATAAGCTTATTTTCTGAAGAGCAAGACAGGACGATGATCAATATGGTTATAGACAGCAACACAATTCCAAGGGTTATTGAGGACCAAGAAATCTTCCAAGGGATTGTTGCTGTCAGCATTTTTACAATTGACTACATTATTTGAAAGAACGGGTTGATGATGAAACAGACCTATCGTGTTCCCTTTGAAAGGAACTCCAGTGGAGTTAAAAAAACAACTTCTAGAATATGTATAGGCATGGATTTTTTCATACTGTGTGAAGTATCTGAGCATAGTTAGAATATGTATTACAGTATTGTACAGCTCTATATAATGTAGAATCAACTATATTTATAGCCTCCTCTTTTGTGTACCCTAGCAATGTGTTTCGGACTAGTCACTTACTGTAGTGTGTTATCTTTTGTTAGAAGTTCATCTTTGTTGATGAGGCAGGCTTCAACCTCACTAAATGAAGGAGGAGGGAGCATAATTGACCAACAAACCATTGCGAATGTCCCTAGCCAGCGAGGGGGAAATGGGGGAATGTGACAATGTAAGCTGCCATCATCCTCCAAGCAGTCCTCGACTGACATACCCTCCTTGGTCCATACGACACCATGCTTCTGCTGGCTTACCTCAATGGTCTCTGACATCCCATATACCAACACAACTAGACAGAGCCAGCACAACCAGAGCAGCCACACTCTGTCAGTTTCCACTGGGCTGCTGTGGTTCATGATGGATTCACCAACAGCCCCGGATTCAGCACCATCTTTCTACTTGCATTTTCTCCTTTCCTAAACCCCTATAGAGGAGTTATTTTCCCAGTATGGCAGTGGAAGGTCTACAACTCCTCCACGCCATGGAGGAAGCTCATTTGGATATGACAATTGAGGCTTGCCAGGGATGGATGAGGCATACAACGGCTTTCTCCCCCCACTGCATGAACAGGGCTCCTATTGTGTGAATGGGATGGGAGTCTCTGGCCTGACCCTAAGCAGAGAAGGGATTCTGCGGCTGAATACAATTTTATTTTTCTTTCTTTCCAATTCTTAATGTATTGTATTGTACACTAACGGGTATATTTTTTTAGAAAAAAATCTACATTTGTTGTTTTTATAATGTTCGTTATGTAAAGAGGTAATTTTATATGTAACATTACTCAATGCAGTGTCAGGTTTTTACAGTAGTGTTTTGAATTGATCTCAGAATGGTGTAAGCCTATGTTGTCGTGGATGTGGTTTTGAGGGTTTTTTGTGTGATGTCTTAAGCAAAGTTTGGTTTTGATAAAAGATTACATGGTTTTGAGTAGAAAGTTTGGCTTTGACCTGAAGTTTGAAGTTTGGGGAGTTGAGTGCGTGGTTATGAAATTGTGTTACGAGTTTGGGGGGATGCAGCTTATTTTAAACAAATGTGTCAAAGCAATTGAGAAAAACGAATGCAGCCACATGAAAAGTACAGTGGAATTCACATTTGCTGTGCTAATCAACACACATCATAGCCCATGTTTAGTGATTACCTTACCTTAAATCTTTTGTCTTCCAAACAAAAAAGGCACATTATTGCATTTTATTTCCTAGAAAATCCAAATCAGTTTACCTGTCTCTGTGCCACCATTACCTGACAGTACTCTGAGGCTAGGGATCTGCACTGGCAATTGGAAGGTTGCCGGTTCGAATCCCGTAAATGCCAAAAGGGACTCTGCCCTGTTGGGCCCTTGAGCAAGACCCTTAACCTGCAATCGTTGAGTACTTTGAGTAGTGAGAAAAAGAGCTATATAAATGGAAAGAATTATTATTAAAGAATTATTACTTCTTTTCAGAAGGTAGCACAGGCTCTTCTGGAATATTTCTGAGTTAGAGCACTAAATGCAGAAGCAAGGAAGTCACCAGTTGCTTTAGACGAGGAGTTTGTGATTTGACAGCCTTATTAGGTAAACTCCTTGGATATTATGTACAGCCCTGGAATTTCACTGATGTTTCTGGTTTTCATTCCAACCTAATTCTTAGGCATTCAATCGGTGGGACAGATATGGGACTCTGATCTGCTGCTTCACAGGCTTAAATTGGGTCCACATCAGGTTGGCAGACATGAAGTTTAATCATATGTTAAAATATATATATCTTAGGGGCCTTACCCCCGGCTCGCTTCGCTCACCAACCCCTCTTGCCTGCACTACATGCCAGTGAGAAAGAAAAAATTAAAACATTATTAGCTTGCATTCCTTTATGAGGAAAGGCTGACCTCTGATATTATCAGAAGACCCTGTGAAGAATTTAAGATCTTTATGGACTATAAGAATGTTTAAATTGATTCTAAGTGTGTATAATTAGCAGGGTGTATTCCTTAGGAATGCAAATGGCTGTTTGTTTCATGTTTTAGGACATTCCAGTATATCATAAATTACGATTTAACCTAAGCTATGTATAACCTCAGAATGAACTGCTAGGGTTTTTTTTTCTTTTCTAGGATATAAAAGAGAGAACGGATTTACTTTAGATATTCTGCTAAAACCCAAATCAGTTGACTGAGTTGGGAAGAGGTAGTCTCACATTCTCTCTACTCACCAAGAATCAAGAATAAAGAAATTCTTTTTTGAATTGGGTTTAAGTTCTTCCGTTGTTTTCCCGACTTCAGCGCTCACACCAGCCACTTCACATCTCTGCTGCTTGTGTTGTGAAGAGAGGGGATGAACACACCCCAAGGAGACGCGGTCGCTCCTCCAAAAACCCCTCTTAAACGGTGATACAATGGGAAACAAATATAGTTTCTTTTTACCTCCTTTTTGCTCGATCAGCTGCTGGCTTGCTGTGCTGCGTGATCTGCATCTTGCTCGGTTCATCGAACATTTAAAAGCCTGTACAGCAGTTGTCTTTGTCATCTACTCTTTGTCTTTTATTTCCGGCCCTGGGCGTGGTTAAATCTGTTGACACAATGTCTTGTCTCTCGGGGCACAAGTTCTTTGTATTTGTTAGTTTATAATTTGAAAACTGAATGAGAACATGAAAATCTAACAACATCCCATTAAAGTTCGATATAATCTGAAAAGAATGATACCAAACATATGTATGTAGGTTTTAAAATAAGCCCGATTTAAAGCGTGACCAAAAACGTGACAAATAAATGTCACATAAAATCGTTGCACTTTTAGGCTTAGGGTTTTACATATAGAGAGTATATATATATATATATATATATATATATATGTATGTATGTATGTAGGGGTGTGTGTGTGTGTGTGTTCTCTGCTCAACAGTAAATGTGCCACAGTGGTCATACAACACTGTTTACCTCCTCAATGAGGATACTGGTTCATTTCTGGGATAGATTCCTCTTTTCTGAATCTGTAGCATTTTCTCTAGATCCAATGTACATAATATCACTAGTGTGATCACTCCTTTGCCTGCAGTGTTAGTACAAGAGTCACAATGCATGTGTAGCACTCCTTTATTTCACCAAAGTGTACAAGTGCACATGACTTTTATCATTTTTGGCGGACCCTCATACTCTCTTCGGTGTTGTCCCTCACCCCAGAAAGCCATTTGCAAATTCTCACTTGCTGCTCCTTCCTTCACTTTGTCCAGAGCTCCTCCAACATCAACTTAAACTTCACAAACGCATCTTTTACTTTCTCAGAGTAGACAATATACCAGTTTAAATGTTCTTTCTTGTAGTGTGTGAAACGTGAATAACAAAATTCACCATACAGTCTTTGTAAATATCTCTTTACTTGAATGTTTTCAGGTCAGTTGAGATGAGTGGTGTGTCTACACCTCCTACCAGGATGAAACAAGTGGAGGCGACATAGACAAACCACTTCATGAAGAAAGAATACAAAGTTATTTTGACAAAATGAATTAGTAAAAATTAATTATTGATTTGAATTATAACTGGTGCATCCCACAAGTTAACTTTCAGTACATGAATGTAGAGTGGCCTATAAGGTGGAAATACCAATGTTTATTGTTGAACTAATGGGGCATGAAACACAACCACAATGGCAAATCATTACGTTAGTGTTGTAATTCTGCATTCTTCTGCTATCAGAGCCTTGGTAAAGTAGATGAAAAACCACATTATTGTAAGAATCAAAGGTGTTATTAGCTTCAGATGTGGTGACGGAGAAGAATTTGGTTTATGGGTAAAGTGATTGTGTGGTATATCAACCCATTAAGTGTCTAGAAACATTCTCCAGCATCCTCTTGGAGAACTTTACTCTCAGCATGAGGAACCTGACACAGCATGAATTGGATTGTTGATGATAATTAAGCTGTGATTGAAGTTGTGCACCTCACATCACTACTGAGCCAAGAGAAACCTTCATTGTGGAAGCCAAGCACCTTGGACTGTACTGTAAGAATCAGATCACCACCAATTCACTGCATTTGATGTGCCTCAAAGTTCAGCAGGAAGCCTTTCACTGCAACTTCATCTGATCTTGAGCTGAAAAAAGATGAAATTAATTTTATTTTAGGATTTCCTATCAGAGTGCGTAGAGATGTGATCACTAAAAATAATATATGAGGAAATTAATGGACTAAAATGTAAAAAAAATCATTCCCTATCTAAAATATATAGTAGTCCTCAAACCAACAGACTATATGGGGAAGGTCAACATCCATGGCTTCAAAAACCCATTGTTTTTGATGTTTAATGAAATGTATACAGTAGAATGCTGTATATATATTTATATATATATATATATATATATATATATACTGTATATATACTGTATATTGTATTAAGACACAGGAAACTTATAAAGAGTTGATGCACCATATTGATCCCTGCATTATTGTATGGCCAAAACAGAAAGAAAAAAAAAATATTTGAATTGAATTGTCTTGTTCAGAGGTGGAGCACCTTCAAGATGATATTGAAGACAGTTATGATGTATTAAGCCAGAAGGAAGGGTTTCAGAGAGTGGGAACCGGTATTGATTGCAGAGATGACATTAGACAACATCGCCCCCTTCTGGCTCAGGGTATACCAGTTATTAAATGAGCCCTGAAGTTGTCTTCCACAAGCATATAAATATATGTTGTCACGCATGGATGTCTGAGGATCTCCTTCTGGACTCTCCTAAGGTATGCAATATCTGAAGGGAGGAGAGTGCTGCCACTAACAGTATTATCTCTATTTCCTTCCTCAGTACCAAGAAGACTCCCCACATCGTCCCGAGAATCTCCTTCCCTTCCTATCGGGACCATACAAAGTCAGAAATCCCTAGAAGGAGGGGTCTCACTTTGGACTTGAGCTGCTGCATGTCAGAACGCTCCAAACGTGATCCGCTCAAGAGAGAGGTGCTTTCTTTGGAAGGCCGAATTGGTATATACTAGCCGTGTAAGCTCGCTCTGTAAAAAGCCCGGGGTCCTAGAAACTATTGAAATCGTCAGGGGGGAAAAAAAACTGAAATGTAGAGACGTCAGGTAATTGAAAAGAACTACTGTGGGCATCTCTCTCCTAGGAGGATTCAATTTGCCAATGTGCTCGAATTGCTTGTGCATTAGCAGTTGGAGGAAAAGTAAAAGGGATACCGTTTTGCCAATGTTAGCACTAAGCAACTGTGTCTTTCTTCTGAGGTTTCGTTTTGCCAAAATGCTGGCCCTGCTTGTGTATTAGAGGCTAAGTGAATTTCTGTTTCCTCAGAGATGGAGCCCTTACCCAGACTCCACCTGTCACTTCCCGAGTCAGACAGAAGCACACAATTCCATGCGTAGACATTTATATACAAGATATATATAAACTGCATATTATTTTGATAATTTTGACTAACCAATCTGACTAATTTCATTTTTATTTTATTTAATTCCAAAAACTAAAAGAGCTTGTAAGTGTTCCTCTTTCCTTTTCTACATGGTTAAGCCATCTCTCACCACTTTTTATAGCAAGTAGTCTTTTTGGATCTTTTAAGTTTCTCTTAACTTTGCCGTGTGATGAAGTGAGATTTGCCCATTCCTGCTTGAAAAATTGCTCAAGTTGTGGCAGGTTTAGTTAGGAAGCAGTGATGGTCTTGCTACAGATGTTCAATGGAGTTAAGGTTAGGACTCCAACTGGGCTACTCAAGGACAGCAACTATCTTGATCATAGGCCATTTTTCTCCTGGATCTCTCTGTAGAGTGCAGCATTCATCGTACCATCTATGACCCGATCGCCAGTCCCTGCTACTGTGCAGCCTCCACACAACATGCTGACACCACTAGCACATTTGAAAGTGAGGAGTGTAATACCCGGTTGATTTGTACCTTAGTGTTCAAGCCAAAAAGGTTCATCAGACCTCTGCCACATTTTGGCAGTATCTTCCAAGTGACGCTTTACAGATTCTGTACGAGTTATTTTTTCTTTTCGGTCAGGGCTTCTTTCTTTCCACTCTTCCATAAAGGCCCTGGAGATTGTTGAGTTGTGAACATCTTGTTCAGTCACAGTCATTGACTTCTGCAATTCAGTCAGTGTGACAATTGGTGTCACAGTAGCCACTATGACAAGTGTCATTTGAGGGGTGACCTGACCTCAGCAGGGTGGCTGTTATTTCATAATTTGTCCACTTCTGTAAGATAGACTGCACTGAGCTCTGAAGACTGTTCAGTGTGTTTGTGTTGTGTTCTGTCAGCGTTTTTCCTTTTTTTGTGTTTTCTTTGTTTATTTTTTAATTTGTTTCATGTGTTTATGTAATATTCTGTTACTATTGTTCTGAGTAAGATGTTGTCTTATCATGCCCGTTTTGTTTTGTGAAGGCAGGGCTATCACTGCTGATTCTCCTATTGGCTCTTTAGGTCTTCTGGCGAGAGGATTCAGCAGCGGTGAATGCGGTTAGACGTTTACTTCTGGGAGTGTTGTCTGTGTTTTTGGATGTATTCCTTTTTTGATTCTTGTGTCTGTCTTTGGATTCTTTGCTTTAGATTGTGTCCTTTTAAGTAACTCCTTTTCGATCCTTTGAGGATCGTTTTCTGTTAATTCTTCTTTTTTTGTCATTAAAAATCTTCTTTTGTATAGGTTCTCATTTTGGATTACCTGTAAAACATAAGAGTTTTTACAGTTTATATTTCTCATAACTCATTTTTGCATATCTTAAAACATTCAAGAATATTTTGAGCTTGTACACTCATGTAGGAAAAAACCAGCCAGTGGAGTTGAAGCTCAGGCTACCTGGAAATGTTGCCTTATCTGGGCAGCCTGCTGTGTGTTGCAGTTTTTGAGGCCTCTCACCCTTTTTGTTCTGTTTGGAACTTTATATCCTGGCAGTTTGACACGGTCTTGTACCTGTCCCCAGATCTGTGTTTCTCTATAATTATATCCATGATATGTTTTGAATGATCTCCTAATCCTTGCCTCACCTTACAGTTCTGTCTAACCCTAAAAATGTATTCTTCATTTGTGCTGCTCATACTCCATCTATGAACAAAAAACGTGAATACTATGCATCTAGGAATAACCAAGTGCTGAGGGTAGCTGTATGTGTGTCCACAAATCGCAACACTTTCCAGCAACTTGCACAGGTGCTATTTGCTTTTTATTCTGCCACAGAAAATACTGAAGCTTCAGGAGGAGAAACATCAAAAGTTACACAACATTCATTAAGCAAAAATCAAAGTCAATCTGTTGTCTAGCCTAACCGTGATCCCAAATTCAAAAGAATCAAAAACCCAACGGTCTTAACCAGAAAATCGTTAAACAAAAAAGCACTATTAATAATCAAAGCTGGCTGCTCACTGGAAAACAAAATGGCATAGTGTAAAACGTCTTTAAATAAATATTTTGCAAAACACTGTCCTCACAATAAGATCCAGCAACCTCCGAAACATTTCAATAAACCAAAAAGTCCACGGAGAATTTTAAAACCAAGCTATAAAAAATGTATAGTTGCTCTGTGAGCTTTGCACAAATGACAGCCAGGCTTTGTAAAGAAAGCTTTGACTGAACTGAATTAGGTGGCTGGTTTCATGGTACCCTTGTGGTGATGTTTCTTCATTGTTCATCTCCCAATTCGGGTCATTGATAGCATTGAGGTAGTACATTCACCCTGTGCCTACTTGGATTTTTCTTTGCACGCTCCATTTTCTTCTCCTACACCCCCAAAGATTTACAGTATGTGTGTTAGGTAAATCTGGCCATGTGTGAGTGTGGGAGTGGGCATATGTGAGTAGTGCATCGCTCCCTGCCACCCTCAGTTAGACTAAGCACATCTGAGAACGTTTTTTGTGGTTCATGTTATGTTGTGTTTTGTTCTCTGACCTTCGCGTTGCCTGTTTATTCTCTAGAAGTGCAGCACCACTTTCTTTTCCCATGGCTGACCCCTACCTGTTCCATGATTCATATGCCTCACAACATTTTCCTTTAAACTCTACCACTCTATAGTTTTCTGATTTCTCTGTGCTTTCATAACAGAAAATGTATTTGTTTTCCGATATAACATTCCATTTTGTAACCAATTTAGCCCTGTGCACAATGCAGGAAACCCCTCTGGACAGGATGAATATTTATCACAGTGCCCACTGATGCTTGTGCTCACACTCATACATATACACCATCTTGCTTGAAAACCTGTGGTCTCCATCTTTACAAGGGTTTTCAACAAGCCATTAGTGCTGTTTGAAGTTCCGATGTGCTTCATACGAGCCACAATCATATCAATCCCAAAATAATCCCACATGAAGGGATTGAATGTCTATAGGCCTGTTTCTTTGACATCTGTGCTCTTGAAAACTGTTGGCAGGTTGGTGTTAACTCACTTGAAGGACATCATGTTGAACCCCCTTCATTTTGTCTACTGAGCAAACAGGTCAGAGGATGATGCAGTCAGTGTGGGTCTGCCGTACATTTTTCAACATCTTGACAACCCAGGGATTCTGTTTGTCCACTTTGTACATTTAGCACATTCCTCCCTGAACTCCTCCACTTCAAATTGACCCAGCATTCTGTTTCACCTCTCACTGGATTACCAATTTGTTAAAAATAGGAAAAAATGAAACTGAGAAAACTCGCCTCTAGCATTCAAACAATCAGTACTGGTGCCCCCCAGGGATGTGTGCTCTCCCCACTGCTTTTTTCCCAATATGCTTATTACTTCACCTCTAAGGACCCCTCTGTCATGCTCCGCAGAAATATGGATGACACAACCTTCATTACTTTAGTCTCATCAGAAACAGTGAAGAGTCTGCATACAGAATGGCGGTTGAGCAGCTGGCCTTTTGGTGTGGTCAGAAAAATCTTAAGCTAAACATGCTGAAAATTGTGTAGATGGCAGTGGACTTCAGGACCACCTCCCACCAAGAGAGTGCCTCCACTCTATATACTGATCAATAATGTGCCAGTTGTGTAAATCTCTTCAGATTATTGGGATCTGTAATCACCTGGCACTTGACATAGAAGACCAACAAAGATTCCATCATAAAAAAACGCCCAGCAGCTGATGTAATTCCTGCAACAACTGAGGGAGTTCAATCTAGCAGAGGAGCTGCAGATTCAGTTCAATTCAGCAATCATTGAGTCTGTCTGTTCTCATCAATTACAGTGTGGTTTAGATCAGCAACTAAACATGACAAGAACAGGATGCAATAAATTGTCAGGTCTGCCGAAAAGAAAAGATCACTGGCACCAGTCTTCTCACATTACAGTACCTGTACTATTCCAGAGTCATGAAGCGGGCAGGGTCATCACCGACCCCTTACATCCAGGCCACAACTTCTTTTAGACTAAACTACACTGAAACAAGCAGATGTAAGAACAGTTTTTTACACGGGTCTACAAGCTCAAAGCTAGCTACTTCAGTTGTCCTTGCGCAGCCTGATGATCCCCATATCTTGCAGTGTTCTTACATAGAGCTAATGCCTAATTAAATATTTATTTCAGTATTTCTGACACTGTCTTGAACTTTGCATGCATATGTTTATATTTCTGTCTTGTATTTATCTCAGGTGTGTGCTTAATATATTTATGTGCTTGTGGCAGAGTGATGGGTGCTAAGCAAATTCTTGTCAATCATGGAGAATCCACTGCATCCTCTGAACAGTGTCATCTCCAGGCAGAGGAGTAGCTTCAGTGACAGACTGCTGTCACTATCCTGCTCCACTGACAGACTGAGGAGATCGTTCCTCCCTCACACTATGTGACTCTTCAATTCTATCCGGGGGAGTAAATGCTAACATTATTCAAAGTTATTGTCTGCTTTTACATGCATTTTTATTACTCTTTAATTTAATATTGTGTTTTAGCAGTATGCTGCTGCTGGATTATGTGAATTTCCCCTTGGGATTAATAAAGTCTATCTATCTATCTATCTATCTATCTATCTATCTATCTATCTATCTATCTATCTATCTATCTATCTATCTATCTATCTATCTATCTATCTATCTATCTCAACTGTGTGTATGTCTATCATAACTCTATACAGTAGAACCTCTGGTCGCGAACGTTTCCGAACACATACAAATTGGGTTACGATTAAAAAGTTTGCCAAAATTTTGCATCCATTCACGACCACATGCTCTGGTGGCGAACAGAAACACTGGCGGCCAGTTTCCCTACGCGCGTTTGTATGCGCCAATGATTTCCCATTCTCCGTTTCCCATTTTCTTTTGTTTGCGTATACAGGGCCTAACAAAGCAGCTGATGCTGCAAAAGGAGTTACAATTTTAACCAAGCAGAGGCCTCAAGTGCTGGAAGAGCTGGAAAAACTGTTGCTAGTGTGGTTGAACGAGAAGCAACTTGCAGGGGATAGCATAAGCAAGGCAATCATATGCAAGAAAGCCAGGAAGATTCATGCCGATTTGCTGAAAAATAATCCTTCTTCGAGTGGCGAAGGTGAGGAATTTAAAGCCAGTAGAGGATGGTTTGAAAAGTTTCGCAAGAGAAGTGGCATTTAATTTTTTTACCTGTGCTTAAAACTCATAAAAAAAGTGTTCACAGCAAGCAGTTCGTAAGAGTGTAGCGCAAACTCTTACAATGTTAGTTTTCTCTGTTGTTTTATGTTTTTACATTAGTTTACTATTACACTGTGCATTCTATGATATAATTAACTACTTTTGTGCTTAAAAAATATATATTTACATACAGTTCGTACGGTCTGGAACGGATTAATTGTATTTACATACAGTCTTATGGGGAAATTACATTCGGGTCACATCCAGATTTTTGGAACGAATTACAGTTGTGACCAGAGGTACCACCGTATTTGGAGAGTCATCAAATAATCAGGTCAGCTTCTTTTTATGCAAGCATGCTTGGCCAAAGAATATGATTTGGATTCTGATTCTGATTA
The DNA here is from genome assembly GCF_016835505.1 of Polypterus senegalus. NCBI lineage: Eukaryota > Metazoa > Chordata > Cladistia > Polypteriformes > Polypteridae > Polypterus > Polypterus senegalus. The sequence continues at coordinate 90,089,227 of NC_053157.1, forward strand.
AAAACCAATTTGGAATAACTGTCTAACAGAACAAGGCATATGTGGATATGTGGGAGGAAAACATGGAGTGGCACAGAAAATGGCTCGGCGAGGAATTCAAACCCAGAGCTGGACTTGTGAAGCAGCAGCATTTCCCACTGCTCCTGCACTCGGCATCCAAAACCCAAAATGTGGTATCATGCATGTACGTCTGGGGACCACCTTCCTGGCTCTGGTGAGGTAATCAGTTTCACCCCTGGAAGAGAGGGGGCACTAACCCTAACATTGTCCTCTCCTTCCTCTGCCTTGGCCAAGAAAAAACACTAAGAAAGATGATTGTCTTCACCCCCACCTCTCCTCCCAGAGAAAACCACTCCCCTTCCAGTCTCAGCCCTATAAAGCGAGCCAGTTCCCAGTAAGGTGGTGTCAGATTCTGAAAGACAGAGCTCCTGAACTCCTACCTGAGTGTTGAAATCTTAAAATATTGCTCTTTTTGTTTGAGCCGTTTCCCAACTGTCTTTTTTGTTACAATTAAAAGGGGTTGCCAGGGTGGTTCCCTGGTCTTTTTTTGACTACTTGAGTTGTCTGCTTACCCGGCCATCCTTACAGTGGGTTTGGGAGGTTGCATTGAAAGATGAAAGGATAGAGAGATGAATAGATGCTGCTTTTGTTAAATTGTATTATTTTAGATTATATTACTTGAATTACTTATGGGTTCAAAACTGCATTTCATATATTTTTTGTAAAGAAAAGTCAAGCAAAATGACACCTTTTATTGGCTTAATAAAAATAAAAGGTGTCATCTTGCTTGGCTTTTCTCTACATTCATAATGGCTAACACGGTACAACACCCTAGTACTACAGATATATTGTTTTGTAAAGCTACAGATTTTGTGTGTCTTTACAAGCCATATTGCACCCATTTACATGTTGCTTGTAAGGTTCCATTTTTGGAGGATGTCATCAGTGCAAAGGGAAGAGCAAATCGTCTTTTGAGCCTGGGTATTGTTTCTACCAAGTCCGGGAGGGTTTGTCTTTTTTAAAATCTGTTGAGTGATGTTATGCCAATTGGCTGGAAACCACAAAATGGGTCGTCAAAGGGTTCATAGTGAAGGTCAAACTATACTCCTTCAAAATGTTAATCCTGACAAAAAGACAGTTAGTGAAGGATCCATCCTGCTGATAAAACTGCATTTTCCAAAGAATATACAGTAAGGGTCAGAAGTGCAGGGACACCAAAGGCCACTTTGAGATCTGTGTGGCTGTGGGGCAAGTGGTAAAAAACGTTAAACTTTATGTGAACACTTGCTCTAAGAAGTATCATGTTAGGAAAGGCATATTTATTTACATATGGAGGATTGTACTCCAAAAAAATTCTGCTTGATAAAAAAACACAACTGTTGAGTCAGTAAAGCTGGAAAAGTGAAACATTAACTTCATTTCAGTTAATAACTAACATGGAAACCTCTGTTCAGCTGTGAAGGTCATCAGATTATCTAACAGGTCATTAAGAGCCTCTTACAGGCATTTATGGATAAGCAGGTAAAAGTGCAGCTGTGTCAGTTCTGACTGTTTCCCTCAGAATATAGAGGGACGAGTAACAAATGGTTAACTCTAATTTAGTGACTTGTCTAAAACAATGGACAATTGCAATTAGGAAATTGGAAAGATGGGAAATTGTAAAATATACTTTCATTAATGTATTGTAAGTCTGTGCAGCCTGAATTAAAATATTTCTTGTACCAGTAACGGTGCGCACTGCACGTTACACTTGACTTGAGCCTTCCAAGTTTTCATACTCTTACTCTGTACATTTAGCATTCATCTGCTCAGAGGTTGATGCGCTCGCTGCTTCCTGAGCAGCTCTTCTTTCCTCCACCCTAGTGGCCCGCTGCTTCTCTTCTTTCGTAGGCATCTTTTCATGTTAAAACTGTTTAAGTTAGTGTTTGTGTTGCAATTACTTAGAATATTTTCCTTAATTTTTCACTTAAGCTGGCACTTAAGTCTTCAATCTGCCTCAAGAAAGATTGAAGATATAAAGTGTGAGAGGAAGTGACGGCAAAGGTGGTAGGGATGAGAACGGCACCTGTACGCATGTGCAGCACGGCCGCCCTGCTCGCTACTGCTGAAAGTTGATTCTACATAAAAATAAAAAGAGGAATAACCTTGGAGGTCAATCATCACCCCGAAAGTGGATAGTAGACATCACATAGTAAATGTGTACCAAATTTCAGTTCAATAGGTCAAAGGGTTTGCGAGCTACAGGTGATTTAGAATCCTGGACAGCCACAGTAGCGTATTATATAAGAAGATAAAGTCTATGGTTTGAACGGGACCTATGAACCATGACGTGCTTGTGTTTCCTTTGATTGTCTTTTGCATATCAGCTCTTGAGTTTGTTGACAACTTTTCAATTGACAATAATTTTTCTAAGTGCCAGAATTCCTTTAACTTATAAACTACTATGCAAAATGTTCTGTGCAGAATATGGTCATATCCCTTTTGCTTTGTATTTTGGATTTTGCCCTGTAGCTTTACTGCAGCTTCATTCAGCCTCATGTTGGACTTTTTGTTTTCTTTTTCTTACGTGACACAAACTAAGTTATGAACTATGCTGGTGAGAAATATACTAGTTATCTATCCATTCAGTGTCTAACGCATCAATCCAGTTGTTGATCATGGAGAACCAGTACCTAAAACAGCAGCAATACACGCAAGAGAGCATCCAGCCCTGGAGATGGCATCTGTCTATCACATGTCAAACTGATACATGCATCCACTCTCATTCAGGTGGGGACGGTCATAACTTCACCAGTTAGCCAACCCTACATGTGTGTGGGAAGGAGAAGAAGTTGGACAACATTAGACAAACTAAACACAATGACAGGACCTAAGCTACAATCTCAGCCCAGAATGCTGGAGCTAGGAATAAGCAGAACTAACCACTGTGATGTCCAGAAATACAGTATGCCAAGATGCTTGCCTACAGCGTAGTCAGCGTCCATATATATGGAGACACTTGTGAGGCTCTAATCTCCTTCTCAATCACTCGGGTCTGCAGATGAATGGTGTCTGGTGATGCCACTTCTGCATTGTATCAAATCTTAGCCCACCTCCTGGCTGGTGGAATGAGCTGCCAACCTCCATACAAAATTCTGACTCCCTTAATGTGTTGAAGAAGCATTTGAAGACTTTGTTGCTTGGTGAATTTCTGTCCATCTGATATTAGTGGTTACATTTTGTAACCTAGGAATCATAACTCGCTTGAATTTTGTTTGGGCACTTCACTTGTGGGAGATCAATTTGCAATCTATCCTGTAAGACTTAGTTGTTCCCAATCAGTCCCCCAGGGCCCAGACTGATGTTTTCTCGATTATGTAGACTTCCTTTGTAAGTCACTTTGAATGAAAGCATCTGCCAAGTTAATAAATGTAAACTTAAATGCAAAATACATTTTATTCATTCCAAAATGTCTTTTTCTGAATCATATAAGCACTCCAGGAAGTTGAGGAAAAGCTGCACGTTTTCAGCTAACAGGGCCTTTTGGCCAAAATGTGGATACAATGTTGGGCCGTGTGGAGACATCAGTCTTTACATTACACCAAGTCAGCTTTCTTGTCACTTCCTGTCCTATTATAGCAATCGCTACACACTGAGCAGCAAGTGCAGGCCCTGACATTATTAACTACAGGGGCTTCAGTGAGCGGCCTTTGGGAAGGGACGCTGGGAAAAACGACAAAGTAAGTAAATTACAGTGCCTCGCTGTGTGAATCTGTAGTGGATGATACCATTACAGTATAAAAGCATTTCCTGGTTAGAATGCAGCACTCTATCTGATCACGTAAGTAAACTTGGTGAGAAATCATAGCAGATCGAATTTCTTGCATAAGTTGTATGTTTAATCTTTTTATTTTCATTTTACAATGAATTAGGGAGTGACATGATTATTGTGGTTTCTAGTTTTCTACGTTCTGCTCCTTTAAATGCTTGCTAAATTTGAAGAGGAGGTTTATTTAGATTAAAGTGATAGCACAATTATCATAAATCGCTTTGAAAGACTTTGATGAAAAGTTAATCATTAAGAAATCCTCACTCGTCAGCACCTTGAGACTTAAACCTTTTGCCTTAACAATCTGAGATAGCTCCATAGATGTAAATGTGTACGTTTGCAGAGTCATTCGTGTCACGTGAAATTCTTACTTGCATGTACTAATCCACATACAACACATCACCATGATTAGTGGGTAGAACAGGAATTTCCTTGAAACGTCTGTTTTTCTCCTCTTAAATAAATCTGTCAGATACTGCCCTATATCATCATTTCAAATGATGAATTTGTGTGAAGTTAAGATTACCTTTCAGGTGCACTGCATTCTGCATAGGAGCCATAAAAATGACAGCAAACTATTCACAGAGCACATTCCACTACTATTATTAACATATTTTTAATCATTACAAAGAACACTTGCCAAGTTCAAAGAAGAAATAAACTCCTTTGGTCTTTTCTGTGGAAAATCATTTTTAAATGCAGAGCAGTATGCACTGTATATTAACAGAACAAGATGCAGGGGACAGAAATATATGAAAGATGATGATCCGCTGTGGCAACCCCTAATGGGAGCAGCCGAAAGAAGAAGAAGTATGCACTGTATATACAGTATTATAAGGAAACATCAATTTTGCAAAAATGTAACATTTTATTAATGTCTTTAAAGACCTTGAGCAAGGCTCTTAACCTGCAATTGCTCCGTCCTGGGTATGACGTTAATCTGCATCCAGCCCTGCAAGCAGGTTCTCCAACATACAGGGAAAACCTGAGGGTTGGTGGCTGGAGTGAGTAAAACACCTCACACTGTTCAAGTGTGGTGCTGGGGTGTCACCACTACACTCGGGTCCCAATCCAGGTGGTTCGGCATGTGGTGGGTGTGACAACGAGCTATCGGCGCATGCATCCCAACCTCTCTCTCTCTCTCTTTAACACAAAAGAGAATTCAAAATGAATTAGGAAGTGAAGCACATAAAGAGGCAGACAACACATAGCCAAAAGATCCAAAAACACTGGGCAGAGTGAAACCGTCAAAGCGCTGAAGAGTATGTATGCTCAGTAGCAAACTCAAAGAGAGGCTCGCCACACTGACAGCAGGCACACTGCAGGAGTGAAGCGGCCTATCTGGACTCACTGTTTTATTTCACTTGACTGTCCTATCATGGGACTGCTGTTCTGCCTCAAGCCTATGTCACATTACACAACTTCTCCATAGCCTTCATAATCTTAGCACGCTGGAGGCAGTCAGCAACACGACCTCATGTAGTTGAAAATCTAATGTGTTATGCCCATCTGAGACCAACTAGTCTATGACTTGCTTTAAGAGAGACACATTTATGTATCTGCATGTTGAAATTTGGTTTCCTTTTTAATGCTGTGTAAAGAATGGAATGTGAAACAGTAAAGAAGAGGACAATCCACTTCAAGAATATCTCGAAGAGGCTTCCATAGCTGTGTCTATACTACCAGAAAATAATGGTATAAGAACAAGGAAGAACATACAGTTAGTGGGGCAGGGATTGAACTGAACAACGGAAGATCAACAGAGCAGAAAACTCAAAGATCAAAGCCAATAATGATATATTATATTTTCATCATCATGGTGAACTGATTTCGTTTGGAGAAAAAGATGAGGAATGATCACTGTAGCGGTCACAATTAGTAGTACATACCCGGGCTAGGATCAAGTCAGTAGGTCAGAACGTGACTTATTTGAGTTAAGCTCAAGATTTTTGTAAATGATTTTAAATACCAGCTGATACTGAGACTGAAAAATATATGTATAGGGGAAAGGGTGTTATGTACTTCTTTGATGGCTTTTGTAAACATCTGTATGTTTTCCTTTGTTGTTGTTGTTATTTTTATAATTGCCTAATATACGTCTCAACCTCAGATCAGATCTGTTTAATGTTGCAGTGTTGTCTGTGGGGGCAAAACAGAAAATGGTCAAACAAAGAATAGTGGGTTGTCTTAAAGTTGACTGGGAAGAACCCCATAAGTAGCAGAAAATATATTAGATCAATAGTCTTGTACTGTTACATTGATATGATACAATTGATTAGGCTTGATTTTAACTTCAGCCGTAGGGACAAGTTCTGCATGCAGTGGAGCTGACAACCAATGAATCAATTCAAGTTGGGGAGCACGCACTGGTACAGTGTGTTGCCACAACTCGGGATCCCGCTTGGCAAACCCCCAGGCAGACACGCAGTCCAGTCCCACCCTTGGGAAATGACCCTCTACCTGGTGCAGCCAGGGGTTACGTGGGTGACCCCTTGGCCTGGTCCAGCCACTCGGGTCCCCAACAATGAGGATCTTACGGACCTCTGGGAAATGCACCACATGGCCGTAGTGCCGTAACTGACGCTCCCTCACAATGCAGGTAATGTGCCTCAATCGGGACTCCATGAGCAACCGCTCATTCGATACAAAGTCAAACCAATGGTACCCAAGGGTTTTCCAGAGAGACACAGTACCAAAGGAGTCCAGTCTTTGTCTCAGGTCACTGGATAGCGTCCATGTCTTGCAAACATATAGCAAGACAGGAAGCACCAGGACTCTAAAGACTTGGACCTTCGTCTTTTTGCATAAATAAAGCACCACACACCCCTTTCCAGCAACCTCCTGACACTCCATACTCTTCCAATCCGTCTACTGACTTCATAGTAGACCTCTCAACAAGGTCAACACTCTCTCCGCAAACGGACACGCTGCTGATGGCTATGCCCAAGAGGTCATTAAAGGCCTGGATGAACCAATGAATGCTCATTCCTAAATAGAATGCTTAGGAAGTAGTGATGAAGGGTTTCTCTCTGATTTCTCGTTTTTTACGTACTCAATGGAAAAAAAGAATGCTTCATGCAACACCGGGTTCATGAGGCATCATGTGTGCTTTGGACCTCACAAACAGAAGGGAGACTTGTCTGGCTGATGTCTCGTGTTTCCATAACAGATTGGATAAACAAAATTAAAGGGCTGAGATTACTGTTGAAGTTGCCAGAGCTATTAACCCCTAGTACAGCACAGGATTTGTCAGGCAGCACACTATTAGGGACAAGCATGATTGTGCTGGATGGTTGACACGAGATCAGTAAATGTGCCATGGCTAACAAGTTCAGTCATTTAAATTAAGTAGGGGGCTTTGCCCTCTGCTCACTTTGCTCGCCAACTCCCTGGCTAGCGCTACATGCTAGCCTCTTTGCGGTTCTGCCACTCGCATATGGGGATGTGAATGTACAATTTAAACAGATTTTAATTTTCTTGTGAAGTGTTATATTTGCATCCATTTAACGTATAATTGCCCATGATTGAATTTCGTTTCTTTCTTTCTATTAAATAAAATGAATTTTTAGAAAGTTTGGCTCTGAGATTTATAAATTGTCCTTGCAATAGCTATTTTAATAGGAAATTGTTAACATTTTAATACAAATGGCATATCAAGATCTCCTTTGGTGTTCAAATGTTATCCGCGGGAGACGTACTACATTACCTTTCCTGGATACATCCTTCTTTCTACAGTAATTCTCGTGGTGGAAGACCAGACAGTGTTAAGTTGTTGTTTTCATCTTCTGCACCATCACCACCAACTGCTTCAGCATAGTCTATTGATACGCGTTTAACCATTTTGCCATGTTACCGATCGACATTTTTGGCATAAATTCATTTGACTTCCTGGTTCTAGGTGCTAGGATTGCCCGTGTACTCATTTCTTCTGTTGATAACCCTTCATGATGAAATCCTTCAATAAGATTTGGACATAATACATCTTCTTTAATTGGGATATTGAAGTGAGGAAAACGTTAAAATGTATAAGAGCTGAGAGCACAAGAAGTATGTCTGACAAAAGCATTCAATGAGAGGTGAGAGGACCATGTTCTTGTTTGAAAATGGTTGTAAGTAGGGTGTGACTTGAAAGAATCTAATGGCAAGAGTCACTGTCTCACAGGACTTGCTTCTAAAGGTTGTAAGTATGACGGGACTTGAAAGAATCCCATGCTAAAAGTCACCGTCTCGCAAGACGTCATTCTAAAAAGTCTCTTCAAAAAGATCACCTCTCGTTGCAGGATAAAAAGTCTCGTCTCCCAAGATTTTTTTATTATAATAGAGAGACGTTTCAGTGGATGAGATCAGCGAATGTGGTCGGCCATTGTGGCATACCCCAGACCTAGACGTCTCGTAATGTGACATTGGCCTAAGACAGACAGAGGTCAAAAACAATAAAATGAGCAGAAGATGCAAAAAAATAAAGTACTTGCCAAGGTCAAAACTGGGAATCTGAAAGAACCTTTTGTCGGAGCCCAAAACACAGCCAAACTACAGAGTCAAAAAACAAGTGAAGATTCAGGACCAGGAATTCTAAAGAGATTTTTAGTAAGTTGCTAACTAATGTGTTATAATCTGTCAAGCAAGGATACTCAAAAATTAGTGGAAATGAACTTGACACCATTACATTGATTGTATGTGTCGCAGTAGAGGGCGCTAGCGCTCCCTTGAACCCTCAGGTACCACGCCAAACACCAGGTAAAAGTGCCACAATAATTCTTTTTATTATAATAATTACGTGCACTAAGCACCCTCCACTCCACACTACTCATAAATAACCAATAATCCAATAACAATAATCACAATCCTCCACTCCCAGACGCGTTGCCCTCCTACCACCCAGCTCAGCTCATTGTCTGGGAGTTCCCATGGTCCTTTTATACTCCCTGACCCTGAGGTGTTCCTGCCCAACAGTCAAGTCCTTATTCCTTCCGAGTCAGGGTAAATAGTCCTCATCTTCAGCCCGGAAGTACAGTACATCATCCCTTCCACTCATGTGACTTGGAAGTACTTCCGAGGTATAGGGCAAAAAGAAGTCTTTGGTCCTCCCTGCAGCTCCCTCTTGCAGCCCCTGTGGTATCCAGCAGGGCTGAGGATAAAAACTACAACGTCCATAAGGCCCTGCTGGTCTTCGGGGCGCCTCCATACTGCAGGGAGGGCTCTATCTGGCGGCTTGGGGGACATGGCCGGGATAAACTGCCGGGCACAGTCCACATATGACATCACCATTGAGCACATTCTGGGAATTCAGAGATAGGTTTCCATTGCAATGGCCAGCACAATGTTCAAGACTTGTGATGAAAACAAAATGGTGTCACAGTAGAACATGAACAAAATTTTACCTTTGTTAGCCGGGAAGAAATTCTAAAAACAATACAATTCAGATTTTCTGTGTTTCAAGACTCCATACTAGATATAAAACAGTCATAAAAATTGCTACAATGAGCAAAGTTTATAAATGTCTGACATCATAATAACTGCAGTATGGTTGCAAGCTATGAATGACGATGGGTTGAGTTATTCTACCAAAGTATGGAAATGTGGCCATATTAACAATAATGAGACCAGCTACCGGTGATAATCAGTTGTGGTATTCTACCAATGTATGGAATTTAGAAATGCGTGCCAAAGTTTGCTACAGATAGAGCTGTCAAAGCCATGGCATTAAACAAACCCCTAGCCAGAAGTTACAAGCAGACCAAAACACTAATCACAAAGAATGCAAGCTAGAAAGGAATTGCACAATGCTGACCTTTATACAATTGCAACAACGATGTCAAGCAATGTCGTCATTCTTACATAGCAACCACCAACAAATAGACCATAAAATAATTCTCACGTCATTAAAATTAAAACTAAATTAAAAATAAATGACAGACCACATGAAGAACACCAAATTATTCAAGAGAAGCAAAGGGATTCACATAAAATTTTTAAAACAAAGCAGATCATAATAGAAAAAAAGAGAAAGCTGCACATGATGGGAAAAAAGTACTCCTGTTAGTAGGTGAGTAAGTAAATAAACTGACCCGGTGTGTGTGGGCCATGCTGGACTGTGCTATGTATTAATTATCATTTTGGCATAGAATGTGAAAGTGCAGTTTTTTTGAGTATTTTGAAAAGAGGCATTGTTATTTCAGTATAAAAATGAAACTTCATCAATTGTTTAGGTAAAAGCAGGACTAACCGGTTATTTAGTTTATGTCTCAGTCCTCCTCAGCCCAGCAGGACACGTCTTTTAATTGATGGGTGGAACTTCTAATTCACTTCCCTTTTTGTCAGCTGGAGAAGATTTCAAATGAAGAGAGAATCTGTCTGAGAACAAAAGGAAAAAGAAGTGAGCATGTCATTTGTTTGCTCCCTTTCTGTGCTTTAAATATATTTTTTAGAAACAAAAACAAAGGTTACAGAATATTGCTGGAAGCCTGGTACTATGCATTACACCATGGGAAATTTCAAACATGATTTAAAGAAAAAAAAACAACTTTTAAATGTAATCCTCTTCTGCTTTTTTACTTGAGCACTTTTGATGTTTTAGATTTTTTTGCAATTTCCTTTCTTTTTAAGCATTTTCTCTAGCTAGAATAAAACCTGAACCCTAGATTTAAAAGAAAGACCAATTTCTTTATCTATATCTTCATGGACTATTTTTCTGTTTTTGAGTAACAAGTGGTTGAATAAATAAATGCTGCATGCGTCCTTGTTCATTTACTTGTCATATGTTTGTAGTGATGTGACACACTGCCAAGGACTGGTGTCCCTCTCAGGGTCGATTCCTGACTTGTCACCAACACAATTTTGGTGACCTGCTGCCCGATAATAAACAATAGGAAAAGGATTAACATATGAATAATATGCACAAGTATTGTAGTTAATTACAAAGAACTTTATAGCTTTAGTAGATAAGTTAAATGTCGACAAGAATTAAGAAAAAAAGTTTAGAAGGAAAGAAATTTTATTAAAATGATGAGCAGATAACTTTGACTTAACATCTGCTAAGACCGGAGGCTCCTGATTTGGTGTACTTTTAGTACTTTTGTTAAAACTTCAACACTATTTGGGTGCTCAAAAAGATCATCTACTTCCTCCGGATCCCACAGGCCTACAATGCTGTCACATTTTAGTTTAATCTGAACTTCAAGACTTCTCTCATGCTGAGAATACCACCCTGAGTTCTCTGAAATATTCAAAACATTTGAAATACTAAGGGGCTCTGCCCCCTGCTCGCTTCGCTCAATAACCCTCATGTGGGCCGTATCGCTAGTCATTTCCCAGATCTGCCACTTGCAATGAATCGTGCTGTGCTTTTGGATAAACACAAATATCAGCTCTGTCTGATATCTCTGTCTTTCAAAACTATTATTGCTGACAATTTCAGGTTGGTTTATTATATATGAGAGCGTGATAGAAATCCAAGAAAATGTCTTTATCCGAGTTTTTCAGATAAATTTAAGGTAAAGTGCGATACTTTTGGGCATATGTATTTGTATCCATTATTGGCAGTAGAATTTCTAATATGTCCGATCGTTTAACTCTTTCAATTCTCGTGACGATGCGGTTTCGTTGCATGCTCCCGTCGTCCATCTGGGAGCCCTTGAATCCAGCACCATCGGTAATGTCACTGATGAGCTACGCAGTGAGGCACAACATAGCAAGGGGATGGTTGCAAAAGTGCAAAGTGCTTTTATTTAAACAATAATCAAAAACAATGTTCAAATTAAATAAAGTGCAGTGCAACCCTAAGTCTTCAATAAACAATCCATAAAAACAATAGTGAAACGTGGAGGTTAAAATCCATTAGAAAAAAATCTTTAAAACACCGAGGTTAAAAACACAAAAATCCGGTGTCTCCTTTTTACCTGGCGGCTCCCCTGCTTCTCCCATCAGGGCTTCTCAACAGGGGAATCGCCCTACTTGCAGCTGACCTTCTCTCTACCTGTTTCAGCTGATCGGATCGCCTTACCGACCCCTGGCTCCAGTAGGCTCCTCCAGACAGCGACTTGGGTTCCACAGCGATCAGGGCGCCCACGCTGGGGAATACACACCCCAAATCCCGACTCCTGCTGCCTTCCGTAGCCTTACGCGGAGAGTCATCCACCTTCCTGTCACTCCCGCTCTTCAAAATAAACTCAGTGGAAGCGACCACTACGACTACTCCCCGGGTGTCGGCCCAACACCCAGGCTCCCTGCTCAGCTGCATGCGAGCCTGCACTTGCTCGGTCTCTCTTCTGCACCGGCATTCTCTCTCTCTCTCTCTCTCTCTCTCTCTCTCTCTCTCTCTCTCCCCATTGCTTCATGCTTTCTTCCTGCAACCTCCATTCTTTCTCATTCCTTTCTTCCCTCTCTTCTTAGCCGACTAGCACTTCTATTTATCAAGAGGGGGCGCGGCAGTCACAGCAATCAGCAGCTCCCGGGAACAACTACAGATGTGGACCTTTTCTCACCTGTGCACTTAGGTGAGAAACGCCCACATCACAAACTCCCCCGGAACTGCTTCGGCCACACCCCACCATGCCCCCTCGCTAAGCCGCGAGTACAACGATTATTTATTTTAAAACTGGCCCTAGAACGGGGGCTGTGGACCCGCTATACCACAATTCTATGTTGCTTCACTTCTCCGTGATCATAAATATTAAACTGACTGAATTGTGGTTTCGTTGAAATTAAACTTGTAGCAGCTTTAATTGTAGCGGGACCATAGATTCGCAGAGCGTATGGTCCTGAATCGTGTAAATCTACGTTTTCAGCATTGAATGATGCGAAAGCGAACAGATTATTGTAGATTCTGATATTTTGCCTCTAGTATTTGTGGATTTCAATTTCACCAAATAACAAATCTTTTATTTCTCACAGATACCTACGTCAATATATTCGATCTCTTTTCGCTGTTCCATTATTTCACTGAGTAATAATTTCCGTTTGTTAGCGCTAATCCGATTTTTACTATCAGTACTTTGAGACTTTCGAATTTTAGTACCTTCATAATTTCTAACCTGCTCTGCATGTGCATCGCGCCAATGTTGTCGAACCTCTTTACGACTTTCTACTCTTTGTCTTTTCTTCTTCTACTGTTTGTCTTTTATTTCCGCCCCCACTTGGACTGGTTAGGTTTTCAGTTCATCTCTTGGCACAAAGGCTCGTCTCGTGGGACTTGAAATTATCTCTCTGAAAAAGTCTTGTCTTTCACAAGATTTTTTAATATAATAGAGAGATAAAGTTGTCTGCTTTGGTTATCTAAAAGCAGTGTAAATCTTAATTTTAAAGTAGCAAAACAAAGACTGAAAACTACTGCAGCCTACTAATGAATAACAAATGGTAATAAATATTAATATATATTAATAATATTTACAGTATTTATAAAAGATGGACTGGCTGGTCACAATGTTATCTCAGGACTTGGATGAGAGCAACATGCTTCATCATTATGCTCTGTACTTTCAGTCGTCTCTTCAATAAACTGAAATTTTCTGCATGGATCCCTTACTTTTCATGTTTCCTGTTCCTTTATTACTGGGGTGGTCAATTCCAATCCTGGAGAGCCGCAGTGGCTGCAGATTTTTGTTCCAACCTAGTTGCTTAATTAGAAGCCAATCCTCACCAATAACAGATCTTATTTAATTTCGTGGCTTGTTTGTGTTTTAACTTTACTATGTCAGTTCATTCTTATATCATAGATTTGTTTTCCTTTCTAATGATACATGTATCATCCAAGTGATTTGAAGCCAAAAATGGATTAGTAATTTTCCATTCTTCACTCTCTCTTCATTTTCCTTCTGAGTAATTAATTAAACCAAATAGTGGTGGCTCTGAGGCTAGGGATCTGCACTGACATTTGGAAGGTTGCTGGTTCGAATCCCATAAATGCCAATAGGGACTCTGCTTTGTTGGGGCCTTGAGCAAGGCCCTTAACCTGCAATTGCTGAGTGCTTTGAGTAGAGAGAAAAATGCTATATAAATGCAAAGAATTATTATTAATTATTAAATACACATGGGTGGAATTTGAGACAAGCTAGATGTAGAACTGTTGGTTCCTTTGTCTTTTGTATCTTATTGCTAATAAGGAGCAGTTAAAACAATGAATACAACTGTCTAAGACTAAATTAAGCAATTAAGGGTTCAAAATCTTAATAAGTGAGACAATTGAAATGATCTAGAAAAATGTCACTTGAGCAATAAGTGCTTCATTAGTAATGAATGATTTCTCATGAAGCAATTGGGTTGGGACAAAAACCTGAAGCCACTGCGGCCTTCCAGGAACAAAATTGCTCAACCCTGATTTAAAGGGTCTGAGTCTTAAATAGCAAATAAATTAAATGAAGTTAATTGGAGCAAAAACTAGTCACTTATTAAGAAAACGATTAGAATGAAAACCTGTAGCCACTGTGGCTCTCCAGGATCGGAATTGACCACCCCTGATTTATTGCACAAGGTGCATAACCCAAATTAGGAGAGTATGAGAAGAAAATCTGATGAGATGGTGATGGCTCAGTTCTTATTAAAGCATGCAGCATATAATCATAGTGGCATAATTAGTATTATGATTGCAAATAGCATTATTAAATTAAAAATCCTTTTATAGCTGTTCTGTAGAGGAACTATATAGATGATACCAACATCACACCACTAAATAATATATTGCACTGTAAAAGGAAGACCTGGGCGTCCCAGAGGATGTCCCTTTTAATGACAAGAAGGTTCCTAGGACTAAAAAATGTAATTGACAGCTAATGGCTGACTTTCTGTACAAAGGAGTCGTATATATCTTGGAAACCAGAAGGGTCATGCAAGGAGAAGTCATGGTAGAAGTAACTTCAGTTTCTTCCAAGGACTTCTTCTCCATTCTATGAAAGGAAATGTTCGACAACTTATTGATTGTGCAACATCTTTCTTTATCCTTTTGTGTTTCCCCTTCATCAGAATCCATTACACAATCCCATTGCTTGTGTGTCTACCAATAACATCATATTCTTGTAAAAAATCACTTTTGTAGATGTGATTAATTCTTAAAAGCAAAATCGGTTGCCCCTTGTTCCTTCAAATACATTTAAAGGATCAATAGTGCAATGTGTACCGAATATAGTGAAATTCTTACTTGCATGAGCAACTTGTGACAACTCTCCAGCACCATGATCAGTGACTATCAGCACTTTACCTTAAAACGTCCATCTTCCTTATCTGAATTAACTACCTTACCTAGAAATCACATTTATAATTGGAGACCCAGCAGTCTTGGTGTCACCATTTCTATTTACCAGTGTGCTTGGATAAAAACCCAAAGAAATCCATAATCACTGAAATGGGCAGCACAATTGTATAACACAATGTTTATTTGCACTTCAAAGGTATACCAGTCTTTTGATTACTTAATAATAAACTACTAAATAATTAGCCCAAAGAGTTTTGCTTCTGTGGTAAATATAGGCTGATATGAAAATGAAGACATGCTCTTTTTGCATTTACAGATGCCGAGATAAACAATTCCTCTAAGAGCTGACTACTTTGTGATGTTACATTAGATAGATAGATAGATAGATAGATAGATAGATAGATAGATAGATAGATAGATAGATAGATACTTTATTATTCCCAAGGGGAAATTCACATACTCCAGCAGCAGCATACTGATAAAAAACAATATTAAATTAAAGAGTGATAAAAATTCAGGTATAACAGACAATAACTTTGTATAATGTTAACGTTACATTATGATCTGTAGGAGGTGACCCAGAACCTCAAACGACAGACATGACTATACAGGCACATTCCCAGATTCAAATAAATGTATTTATTTGATTCAGAACCATTAAACAGGCTTCTTGATCAGATAACTAGTACAATCAGGCATTGTCCAATCCACTTGTCTCCCCTCCATTCTCCATACCTGGCCCTTTCTCTTCTGGTAAGTTGGAGCAGCATCTTTGATCCTGGACCTCTGTGTACTTCTGGTGCCCCATCCTCACCCCCTTGAGTACTTCTGGGTCAGGCAGCACATTGCTAAAAAAAGGAATTGTCCTCCCTGCAGGTGCCCCTGGTGACTCCCATGAAACCCAAGTAGGGCTGTCCAGAGAAACTACAACTCCATTGCTGTGGGTATGGGATTGTATGAGCGAGACACAGTAGAGGGGTAATGCGTATATGACCCCAGGAAGTAATCTTCTTACATCCATTCATTATTATAACCTCCCAGTCTGTGCATATTAGACTGATAGATAGATAGATAGATAGATAGATAGATAGATAGATAGATAGATAGATAGATAGATAGATAGATAGATAGATAGATAGATAGATAGATAGATAGATAGATAGACATTTTATTAATCCCAAGGGGAAATTCACATAATCCAGCAACAGTATACTGATACAAAAAACAATATTAAATTCAAGAGTAATAAAAATGCATGTAAAAACAGACAATAACTTTGAATAATGTTAGTATTTACTCCCCGGGGTGGAATTGAAGAGTCACATAGTGTGGGGGAGCAATCTCCTCAGTCTTTCAGTGGAGCTGCTCCTCTGCCTGGAGATGACACTGTCTAGTGGATGCAGTGGATTCTTCATGATTGACAGGAGTTTGCTTAGCGCCCGTCGCTCTGCCAAAGATGTTAAACTGTCCAGCTTCATTCTTACAATAGAGCCTGCCTTCCTAACAAGTTTGTCCAGGTGTGAGACGTCCTTCATCTTTATGCTGCCTCCCCAGCACACCACCGTGTAGAAGAGGGCACTCGCCACAACCGTCTGATAGTACATCTGCAGCATCTTATTGCAGATTTTGAAGGACGCCAACCTTCTAAGAAAGTATAGTCGGCTCTGACCTTTCTTACACAGAGCATCAGTATTGGCAATCCAGTCCAATTTATCATCCATCTGCACTCCCAAGTATTTATAGGTCTTCACCCTCTGCACACAGGCTCCTCTGATGATCATAGGGTCCACGAGGGGCCCGGGCTTCCTAAAATCCACCACCAGTTCCTTGGTCTTGCTGGTGTTCAGGTGTAAGTGGTTTGAGTCGCACCATTTAACAAAGTCTTTGATTAGCTTCCTGTACTCCTCCTCCTGCCCACTCCTGATGCAGCCCACAATAGCAGTGTCGTCAGTGAACTTTTGCACATGGCAGGACTCCGAGTCGCCCAATGTATATAGACTGAACAGGACCGGAGAAAGTACAGTCCTCTGTGGCGCTCCTGTGTTGCTGACCACAATGTCAGACCTGCAGTTCCCGAGACGCACATACTGAGGTCTGTCTGTAAGATAGTCCACAATCCATGCCACCAGGTGTGAATCTACTCCCATCTCTGTCAGCTTGTCCCTAAGGAGCAGAGGTTGGATGGTGTTGAAGGCGCTAGAGAAGTCCAGAAACATAATTCTAACAGCACCATTGCCTCTGTCCAAGTGGGAGAGGGATCGTGTAGCATATAGATGATGGCATCCTCCGCTCCCACCTTCTCCTGGTATGCGAACTGCAGAGGGTCGAGGGCGTGGCGGACCTGTGACCTCAGGTGGTGAAGCAGCAGCCGCTCCATGGTCTTCATCAGATGTGACATCAGAGCAACAGGCCGGAAGTCATTCAGCTCACTAGGACGTGATATCTTTGGGACTGGGATGATACAAGATGTTTTCCAAAGCCTCGGGACTCTCCCCTGTTCCAGGCTCAGGTTGAAGATGCGCTATAGAGGACTACCCAGTTCCAGCGCACAGGCCTTCAGCAGTCGTGGTGATACTCAATTTGGACCCGCTGCTTTGCTGGCACAAAGTCTCCTCAGCTCTCTGCTCACCTGTGCTGCTGTAATTGTGGGTGGGGATGTCTCTCCTATGCTGGTATCAGCAGAAGGATGGTTGGAGGGTGCAGTACTCTGAGGTGAGAGTGGGTTAGGGTGATCAAACCTGTTAAAGAAGTTGTTCATTTGGTTTGCTCTCTCCATGTCTCTCTCGATGGTGGTACCCCGCTTTGAGCTGCAGCCAGTGATGATCTTCATCCCATCCCACACTTCCTTCATGCTGTTATTCTGCAACTTCTGCTCCAGCTTTCTCCTGTACTGCTCCTTTGCCACCCAGAGCAGGACTTGGAGTTCCTTCTGTACACGCTTGAGTTATTCTTCCAGTAGTTTCATTCATTATAATGGAGTTCCTGCCTGGTAAAGAACCATCAGTCCCAGGTAGGATGCCCATCAGTCCATTAGGACCATCCATTGTAAACTTCCAACCATCCTGCCCAGGATTCCAGCCTATCCATATTTTCTCTTACACTCCAATAGCGTTAAATAGGCGTATTGAACCTGTTACAGCAGTGAATGGTGGAACAATGGATAGTATCACTGTTGCATATCTCCAGGGTCTCAGCTCTGCTGTGAGGCTGTAGTCTCACCAAGTCACCAGTACATTACAAAATGACTTCAAGTATATGTGAAGCTAACCACTTTTAAAATAGAAATTTAATTTTTACAGTGAGGAAAATGTTTGGCAGGTGTAAGACCTACTGCTAAGTATTACTCGTGAGTTTCTATCTTTTTACGATCGGCTTCACACCTGGTCTTTGTGTGTGTACTGGTGATTTAAACTGCAGACAGACAGGAGCTCAGGACGATAGTCATGGGGGCACTTTGGTTTGCTTATTTACTTTGATTGTTAGAGTTTAATTAGTGTTAAGGAGTCATTTTTTGTTAGTGTTTATTTTTATTTACTCCAGGGATAATGTTTGTTTGTGTTTGATTATTATTTGAGTTATGTTTGGTTCTGTTTAGAGTTTTGCTACATGTGTCCAATTCCCTTTTATAGAGGGAATGGCAGCTCAAATCTAGAGTGCAGGCAAGTTTGGGGAATGGCATTCTCTTTATAAGGGTGATGTTGGCCATAGAGAATCGATCTATAGAAGAGTTTGAGCAATGCTGTGTTACATTTCCCTGGGAAGTTGCATGTTTGAGCTGGGAGTGATGTCACACCCGAGTTGATCATGTTCCAGTAAAACATTCAGAAATTCAGTAGGGAAGCCTTCAGGACAACTTTTGTTGTGCTTGCTACTTTGCAGTATGCTGTATTTTGTGTATCCAAACACCGTAGCAACATGTCCACAGATAGAAGTTGGACAGTACTGTGTGTACAACTGATTTAATGAGATACAAATTGTCAAAGTATTAATACAATATAATACTAGAGCTTTCACTTACTGGTTATGCACAGGGCAGCCATCTTGGATTTTGAAGTCGGGTTTGGTGAGACACTCCCAACTTTCTGAGTAGGAAATCCGACTTGTGGGAACATTCCAGCAAAAAATTCTTACTTGGAACTTCTGACTTCCCATTTCACATGGAACACAGCATGAGAGCGAGCAAGTTGTCTGAGCAACGGGCTGCGTAATTGAAACAGGTTGAGGCCCCCATTAGCCTGGCTAGGCTCCTGAGCTTTAATTTGTAGGAGTTATATTTTGTTCTGTTTTAAAATGCTGCTAGAAATCCATTGACTGAGCTGATATTTGGGTAAAAGCCTTTGATTCTTCATTTTGTTTTCTTTTCACTTTTTCCGATGAAGTAGTTCTATTTTTGATGTTCACTTTTATTTGAACAAATTTTTCACTGTAAATATTTTTGAACCCAGAACAGTGAGTTCTTTTTAGACTGTCTGTGTGTGGAATAACATCGACTTATTTTTCTAGATGTTGATCTCTCCCGGTCGTGGTTGGTCCTGAACTACTCAGCAGGTGATATGTGACTTCCCAGCTTCGACACTGTCCAATATGAGTGTTTTTCTCATGTCTGTTTTCTCTGGACGAAGTATTTCTTCTGTGGACACTTTTTCTATAGTGTTGTTTCTTGTGACTGAAGACAGAGAGATATAATTAAAGTTAGTAAAAATCTTTAATTGATACACACCAGGCAAAGGTAAAATGACAGAGAAACACAGTCCTAGGACACCTGCCCTTCGTCTGCCCCGAGGGGTTGGTGTCCCAAATTTTTATAGGGCTTTTGTCTTACGACTTCAGTTACACAAGTATTTCAAAATATTAGCCTGAATCAGCACTAACAGAATGGAAGGTGGAATACATCTGTTAGTTTCCTGAGTTTGGGGCTCGATGAGTCCACACTTGTGGTTTTTTATGTAGTAACCTTAAAACAAGAAGTAGCACTTAGCACGCATACTTTGGACACGCAGGGTCTTCATGGCTCTTGTCACGCACACCAAATTGATCAAGCTGTTTTGTATTTTTCCACACTTCCCACATCCCAAAGACATAGATAACAGTTTGATTCTCTATTGTGAACTGGCCCAGCCTGTCTGGTGTCGGTGTGCTGCCCTATCCTGTTCCACCCTTTGCCAAGGCTATTACCAGTTATGCCAGGCTGGGATAGCCTCAGACTCTTGGTGACCCTTTAATGGAAAAACTGAGCTCAGGAAATACCTAAATAAACAGAGAAAGGGATGAATGCACCTAAAAGACATTGCATTTTATCTCCTTTAATGTTTATGTGCTTATGTTTTTAGAAGCAGTTTGGTAACACTTGTGACAGATAGAGGGTGCTATCGTCCTCTTGAACCCTCGGACAATATGTCAGACACCAGGTAAAGTCTTTTCTTCAACCCGGAAGCACATCATTCCTCTTGTCCATGTGACTCGGACGTACTTCCGGGGTGTAGGGCAAATACTCTTTGTTCCTCCCTGCACCGTCCTCTAGTGGCCCCCATGGTATCCAGCAGGGTTGTGAATAAACACTCCAATGTCCATGATGCCCTGCTGGAATTCGGGACCCCTCCATGTTACAGGGAGGGCACCATCTGGCGTTCTGGGGGTATTGGCCGGCCATATATCACACACTTTAGTTTAGTTACTTCGAAAATGCACCTATTGCTCATTCATTCTTATGTAATAAGACCTTAAAAAGACCCCTTCCGAAATGATACTGTTGTGCTAGGACATGATAAGTGTTTAATTAAAGTGCACAACATTAATACTGTAATAAGCAATCTCAATGCACGTAGAAAATCTAGGCAATACGGCATAAACTCCAATAATCTAATTAAAATTACTATTTTAGAGGAACAATGTATTAAAACTATAAAAACAGATCACAGATTAAACAAAAAATACACACAGAGCGCGCTAATAAAAATAATTTAGTTCCTATTCCAAATATCAATAACGCACATAGTATTCATCTTGGCACCTCCGAAACATTAAATATGGCACTATTAAATGTTAGAGCTTTAACTAACAAAACGTTTTTTATCAACGATCTTATTAGTGATAAAAAAATAGATTTTATTGCACTAAGTGAAATGTGGCTTAGCTCAGACGGCGCGGCTGTTTTAATCGAATCTGCGCCTCCGGATTACAGTTTTACTCGTGCAGACCGCCAGGGAAAAAGGGGGGACGGCTTGGCAAACATTTACTCGAGCCATTTAAAATGTAAAGATGTCAGTTTTGGTAAGTTCAAGTCCTTTGAGTACCTCGCTGTTGTTATCCATGGAGATTCTCAAGTTCTAGTATTATCCGTGTATAGACCTCCAAAATTCAACGCGTTTTTTGAGGAATTCTCTGACTTAATGTCAATTTTAATTACTAACTATGACACACTCCTAATAGTTGGCAACTTTAATTTTCACATAGATAATAAGTGTGACCTAAAAGTAAAAGAATTTATGAACCTCCTGGACTCTTTTGATTTGAGACAGCTCGTAAATCAGCCTACACATAAAGCAGGTCATACGTTAGACTTAGTGATTACTAAAGGACTGAAAGTTGATATAAAACAGATCATTGATATTGGTGTATCAGACCATTTTCTTCTACTTTTTAATATAGAAATAATGATAAAAACACCCATGAAAAGCATATTGTTAAAAAAACGCTTCTTTGACTCAGCAGCAGCATTAAAACTTACAAACATTCTAAGCAATCAGTCCATTTATAGTGCCAACTATAATAGCGAGGATAATGTAAATAGTCAAAATAACAGAATACAATAACACTGTCTGTCTTGAGAGACGCTGTTATTTCTCTAAGATTATAAATAACAATGCTAGTAATCCCAGAGTCTTATTTTCTACAATTGATCGCCTACTAAACCCAGGTAACTCAAAGGAATGCCTCCTAAGTACTTCCAGTAAAACCTGTGAGGCTATCGCTGTATTTTTCAATGAAAAATTAATGATATTAGAAATAACATAGTATATCTCCCCAACACTAAGGATCCTCCTAAACCCCAGCATCTTGTTATAAACAAATTAAACTCTTTCGCTAGGATAGATTTACCTGATTTACAAAAATAATCTCTCAATTAAAATCCTCCACCTGCATCGTTGACCCAATACCAACAAATTATTTCAAAGAAATATCAGGCATGCTAATTGATAATGTTCTTGACATAGTAAATTTGTCATTAGATACGGGGGTCTTCCCAGACTGTCTTAAGACTGCTGTAGTTAAACCCCTACTTAAGAAACATAAATTGTCTTAAAATCTTAGTTATTGGCAATAATGGATACAATGAAGCTATTAGAAATAAACTGGATACATTAGGATTAAAAGTCAAGACGGAAGTAAAAAGCTTAGGGGTAATTGTTGACTGTAATCTGAATTTTAAATCGCATATTAATCAGATCACTAGGACAGCATTTTTCACCTAAGAAACACAGCTAAAGTTAGACTTCTTATATCACTGAAAGATGCTGAGAAATTAATTCACGCGTTTGTTTTCAGTCGACTAGATTACTGTAACGCACTCCTCTCAGGATACCCAAAAAAGACATAAATTGTTTGCAACGAGTGCAGAATGCAGCTGCTAGAATCCTAACTAGGAAAAGAAAATCCGAGCACATCTCTCCAGTTTTAATGTCACTACACTGGTTACCTGTGTCATTCAGGATTGACTTTAAAATACTGCTGATGGTTTACAAAGCCTTCAATAATCTAGCCCCATCTTATATATCGGAATGTCTGACACCTTATATTCCAAATCGTAACCTCAGATCCTCAAATGAAGGTCTCCTTAGAATTCCAAGAACAAAACTTAAAAGAAGTGGTGAGGCGGCCTTCTGCTGCTATGGACCTAAAATCTGGAATAGCCTGCCAATAGGAATTCGCCAGGCTGATACAGTAGAGCACTTTAAAACACTGCTGAAAACACATTACTTTAACATGGCCTTTTCATAACTTTAACTTAATCCTGATACTCTGTATGTTCAAATCATCATAATATCTATTCATGGTGGCTCTAAAATCCGTACTGACCCCTACTCTCTTTTCTGTTTCTTTTTCCGGTTTCTTTGTGGTGGTGGCCTGCGCAACCTCCACCTACTCAAAGCTTCATGATGCACCAACATCGATAGATTAAAAGCCAGAAGTCCACGTGACTATCATCATCAGGTCCTTCCGTAGAACCCTAAATCCAAAGAGGACTGTTTCATTTATGTTAGGTAGAATGCCCAGAGGGGACTGGGCGGTCTCATGGTCTGGAATCCCTACAGATTTTATTTTTTTCTCCAGCCGTCTGGAGTTTTTTTGTTTTTTCTGTCCCCCCTGGCCATTGGACCTTACTCTTATTCTGTGTTAATTAATGTTGACTTATTTTCTTTTCTTACTGTGTCTTTTATTTTTCTATTCTTCATTATGTAAAGCACTTTGGGCTACTTTTTATATGAAAATGTACAATATAAATAAATAAATGTTGTTGTTGTTGTTCATAATACTTGCTTCATTTTTCAAACAGTCCCAAGTCCTCAGAATGTTTATTGATAAAGGCTTTACTTTCTTACACATACAGAATTTCAAAGTGGCTGTGCATTCTTGGAGAAAACAGTCACAGTAACACGGCGGAAGCCTTCTCTTTATTATCTCCAAACACATGTGTACACTTCACATCCTTTTCTTTTATGCCTGTGTGCTTCATGTGTCTCAGTACTCGAAAATGTTGTCAGAGTTCTTTTGAGAGATACTTGCTGCACTTTTTTTAAGTGATCAATAATCAGGAATACAATATGGCTTCCCATTTCAAATTAATTAACTGTCAGCTGTTTATCTTAAAAAGTGCTAAAAAATATTTCTTCTAAGCCCAGTTTACCATTTAGCAAAGCTGTACTGACTCTGCAAATACTGCAAGTTGTCCTCAGGTTTCTATTTAAGACATCAGGTGCCTTGTTCCAGCCTTATATGACTGACAGTGCCCACCGACAGACTGGCATCCCATTCAGGTCTAACTCCTGCATTGTACCCAGAGCTCCAAAGGTTGACTCTGCTTTCTGTTTCCTCTGAAATGATTAAGTGGTTTAAAACAAGAATGCATTAATGGCCATTTAGACTGCACCAAACAAAAGCACCGCCTGAAATCTAAAATAATCAAAATCAAAAGCATAGGAATATAAAATTAAATAGTGGCTCTTATCAAGACGTAAATGGAGTTAAATGAAACAATAAAAATCCTCTATCTCCTAATAAACAAAAACTTCTGTGTGCTTCTCCCTTCAAAGCCATAACGTGTTCTGCTCATGTCTGCATTTGCCTAAGGCGGGCTGTATTCCTCCTTCCAGTCAGCTCTGCCTTCTGCACCCACCTAACAATACTTCATCCTAAGATCACAACGAGTCAGTGTTTGGTTAGGGTTTATCTATTACTGCGTCCTATCTAAGTAACAACATGGCATAATGTTTGTTTGTCTAACTAAGAGCTTCTGTTCTTCACCTAAAAGTGTTCCAGTGCTGCCTGTCCTAATATAAAACAAGCTGTTAGGAAGACATTATAAACCTATTTACTGCATTGTACACCTCTTAATGACAGACTAGTCACTGTAGCCACCACTTCCTGAAGTGAGAAAGCAGACATGTACAATCCAGCCAGCCAGCCGGCCACCTCTTTCCAGTCAGAAACAAGAGCTGTGGAGCCATGAGAGCAGAGTGACCTGTCGGAAATAACCCATCCAAGCAATAGCTGTCCACTGCTGTCCTTCAGACTTACTTTTTCACTGGAATGGACTGGCTAGTTGTGGATTTTCTAGGTGCTAAGTTAAGGTTTAAAGACTTTTGGCTTATAGCTGAGAAGCAGTGTTGAAGCATCAAAATGTCACTTGATCAATAAGTCCTTCATTAATGCAATAATTGGTTTCTCCTTAAGATACTGGGTTGCAACAAAAACCTGCAGCCATTGCAACCCTCCAGGACCAATGCCGTCCACCCCTGCTTTAATGGGACTGTACAATAAAAAATTCAGAGCCCTGTGAAAATCAAATTCCCTTGTGTATTATGCGCTTTCAAGAATATGAGCATGCATAGTATTCTGATAGCGTGTTCTAAGAATATAGTAAAAGATAGAACTTATTAAAGGAACTGCAGAGAATTGCTCCCATGTCATGTCAATGCACTGATTACAGTTAAAAGTAGAACTGGCAATGGTCATCTCATCATTAAATAAAAACACCATAAATATTACAGTGCTAATCTGTGTCGGAGGTGACTGGGGTGGCGACCCAGCCGGGTTGCTCATGAAGACCAGAAGAGGGCTTACGTCCTCCCCAGACCACGTGGGGGCGACCACCCTGGTTCCTTTGGGGTCCACGGGTACAGAGCTTTGAAGCTCCACCCTGTAAGAGCCTGTGGTCACCGCCAGGGGGCAACCCTGTGCCTAAAGAGCCCTGGACCTCAGCACTTCCGCCACACCCAGAAGTGCTGGGGGGAAGAGGATCAGGGACACCAGGAGTGCTTCCGGGTACACAGCCGGTGCTTCCGCCACACAAGGTCACTGGAGGACACCTGGAGCACATCCGGGTGCGTATAAAAGGGGCCGCCTACCTCCATACGATGGCTGGAGTTAGGAGGAGAAGGCAAGGTCTTGGAGGAGAGGCAAGGAGGCGGCCTGAAGAAGAGAACTGAGGCATTGTTGTGGCCAGGACTTTTGGGGACTTTGGGGTTGTGTGAGTACTTGTGTAAATATGGACTGCGTCAATAAACGTGCGTTGGGTGACATTAGCGTGTCCGCCTGTCTGTGGCGGGCCGGCTTCCACACCTGTAAAAAAGAAAAATGTGATCAGCTCTATGGTCATTTGTGACACGATTGATTATAAGCAGTCCACGGTAAGCGAAGTGCATTTGTAAAAGTAACCCAATAGAGAAAATGAACAAAAATAAATCTGTAAGGTCAGCTGCATTCTACACCATAGCTTCTTAAACTATGGGCCATGACCCATTTTGGGTTGCATGTTGTCCTAATTTGGGCAGTTCACAAGTTGGTTTTCCAGAGTGAGCTGACTGTCTGAGATGATTCTCCAAAGGGGTTTAAAAACCACCATTCTACACCCATCTAGTTTGTTATGGGCCTTGTTATTGACTTTGCTGCAAAATGAGTTCTTTATTACTAACCAGATTAAGTTTATCTAATTATTTGTCATCTAAAATGATTGCAGATGCATGCGGACAAGCAGCTTAACATGCACCATGGAAAGCAATTCTTCTGTGCTCACTATATTGGAATATATTTTTCTTCTGTGAAGCACCAGGAAGTGGGACGTTGTAATGAGAAGAATCTAATCAGAGAAGGGTCATGAAGTAAGCACAAATCAATCAGAGTGCAATTAGAGTATAATTTTCGGAAAACTCTATTTCAACCCATCCACATTAAAACACTGACACTTTGTTCACGGAAGCATCCAGCTCTAAAAATTGTTTTTAAGTGGCTTTGTTTTCAGGAGATAAAAATGCTGGGCTAGTGTGGACAAAAGGCAAAACTGAAGACAATTCTCTGCATTTTTAAATGAAAATGTGACAGAGTGGACAGGGCCGCTTTCTGAATTGCAGGACTCAACTTGAGAATTGTTGAATCTTGATTCTTACATATAATTGCTCACCTTTCACAATTTGGCAGTAGCTTTTAGTGCAGTTGGAATCGGGATGTTGCTACGTCAAATATTTAAAGCAGTGCCAAGAAGAACTGTTAAAAAATGAAAAGTAAAAAGCCTTATTGTGACGCACACCAGATGCTAACACGAGGACCGTGTCCACAGCTGTATCAACTCATCCTATGCCTTTCCCGTCTCTAATATGTGCCGATTATTGAGTTAGTGTGAGTGAAAATGAGAATGGAGATGACATTATCAGTTTCTGAAAAAGACATTTCAAGTTTGAATAGAGACAAGAGTTTTATAGCCAG
Organism: Polypterus senegalus; assembly: GCF_016835505.1. Taxonomy (NCBI): domain Eukaryota; kingdom Metazoa; phylum Chordata; class Cladistia; order Polypteriformes; family Polypteridae; genus Polypterus; species Polypterus senegalus. The sequence continues at coordinate 90,116,199 of NC_053157.1, forward strand.
GTATAAGGATTGTTTGCATCTCTCAGACTGACACAGACATCCTGTCTACAGATCCACACTGTTTTGAAAAACTCACTAGAAACTTCAAAAGACTTTGTTGGACAGTTATCTTATCCAAAGATCTTGACCATACATTGTTCTTTTCCCTTGTTAAATGAACCCTAGCCTGAAAGAAACTATTAATTTTTTACATTTAAGATTTCTCACTTAAAGATTTACCAATGTTGTTTCTTGTCCTAGTGTGTACAGTATATAAACACAGGGAACTCCAGTTTCTGTATTACATCTTGCCTGAAGAAGGGGCCTGAGTTGCCTCGAAAGCTTGCATATTGTAATCTTTTTAGTTAGCCAATAAAAGGGGTAATTTTGCTTGACTTTTCACTGTACCCAAGGCATAAAGTCTGTCTCTGCCGACATTTCTTCTCCAACATATTTTGCAGTCTGAGAGGGCATTGGAGGTGGCACTAAACTCAGCTGATGCAAAGGAGGTAAAACCATGTGAAAAGAAAATAGAAAAAGAAAAGTGAATTGTCATTAAAAGTTAAATTTAAAGCTGATAGAAATCACAATCCTATATCAAAGATTAAAAGTAGAATTGTCTCACCATATTATGGACTTGAGTATACGTCTAATAACAAGAAACAGCTAAAGTTTCTAATTACTTTAATTCACTCAAACACACCATCCTCACTCATTCTGTTTCTGTGTACCATATTGAAAAAAAAAGAAAAAAAAAAACAGAACAGTGAGTGATTTGTGACACTTCATTTCTTCACAGCTTATACTATATATATATACTGTATATATATTGTGGACTGGGACCCGGACACAGGCAGACGGACAACATAGTTCCACCACACTCTGTTTATTTACAATATATTTACAAATCTTTTGTGCACTCACACACCCCAGTGCCTCCAGCACCGATTCCCCCAATGTCCAGGTCTCACTCTTTCAGTGCCTTTCTCTTGGCCGCCTCTCGTCCTCTCTCCAGCTCTGTCCTCTTCCACCCGACATCCACTGCTGACTGGAGGCGGCCCCATAAATGGGAACCCGGATGGACTCCAGCTGCTTCCCGGCAATCATTCCACACCCCAGTGTGACGGAAGTGCCGGCTGCGCACCCGGAAGCCGTCCGGGTGTCTCCTGTCATCTTCCCCCCAGCACTTCCAAGTGCTGGGCTCCAGGGTTCCTCAGGCACCAGGGCGCCGCCTGGCGGTGGCCACGGGCACCTACAGGGTTGGGCTTCCAAGCCCTGTACCCGAGGCCCCCAACATAACCAGGACGGATGCCCCCTCGTGGTCTGGAGGAGGCACAAGCCCTCCTCTGGTCCTCCTGGGCATCCCGGCCGGGCTCCAGCCCCAGCCAGGGACCACAATATATATATATAATATATATTGTGCAATTTATATTTTTCATTTGCTCAGAAGTTTGTGTGTTTATATGCTACATTACACTGAGCATTTATTAGTATTGCGAACCTAAAGAACACCTGCGAGTGGCCAATAGCATTGGTTCTTGGCCATTTACTTATTTCAAAAGGGCTCCTAATTGTTAACCTGTGGCCCCATTATTCCATATACCTCCCCTTTTAAGCCTCCCGTTGCGTGGAAAGGCTCTTCGCCACAACCAACCCACGCATCTGATGGCACAGGTCTGCAGCTTAGTCATGACATTGCACTAAAAAAATGAAAGCACTAAAACCAACCCTTGCATAAAACAAAAGCCAAGCACCCCTTGTAAAATGGAACATTAAAAGAATAAGAACTGTTTTCCTAATATTATAAGATTCATGAATATTTTACTAGATGACAAAGCATAATCTATGGGAGGTTCCTAAAATCCCCATAAGTAGAATTGTATTGGTATATTCTTGCCATTTCTAATAGCTTCGAGTAAACATTATTCTTCAGTTAGTGACAGCCTTGCCATGTGTAAGGTTTAGAGGCATACGGTTTTAAACCGTGACCGTGCCTGAGGGCCCACGGGCTCCTTGAGTGTGTGAAATAACTCTAACAAAACAGTGCTTATTTAAGCACGACGCCGTACACTTATAGTGTACAGAAGAAGAATGTTTAAGTATAGAAATAGCTAAAGTTTCACAAGAAAAGCTAAGTTTAGAGAAGATACATTTTCCCTTTTTTTGCCTTTTATTCTACATGTGTAACTACCTTTTTCTTTATTCTTATGTGGATTATTTGCTTTTAACTTTGAAATATTTTGAAAACGAACTTTTGGACTGTGAAGTTTCTTTCACAATAAAACAATCAAGCAATAAATATTCCATTAAAAAGTTCAGTTCTTAAAAAACTTCTCCTCTGGCTTGAGTTTGTGAGTTCTTTAAAAGTCAGGCATCTTACTCACTTGCTGTTTCTCTGTCTGTTCTTCAGTACTCATTGCCTTGGTTCATCCCACCACTGCCACCAAATGTGATGGTGCTGGTTGGTATTAGTGCAAAATTGGGCACACACACCCTGAGCAGGCCACTTTAGAGTTGCCAGACAAATTAACCATGTACATCTTTGGGATATGGGAGGAAACCAAAGCAACCAGAGAAAGGCAACACAGAATTGGATAAAAAAGCAAACTGCTCAGTCAGGGACTACGCCAGGGTTCAAACTCAGGTCTCTGGAGCTGAGATGCAGATCTACAATTGCACCATAGAGCTATCCCTATTCAGTCCAGTTTTAATTTAATGAGGCCAGATGTGCTTTGTATGCCTATTTACGCTATGTTTCATAGACATATTTATGTAAAGAGAAGCCAAAGAGATGAATCATAGGAAGTTGGTCGATTTACTTCCACATTGGATTGTATAAGATGCTTTCAAACCTGAGATATCTGTGAAGGCACACGCTTGTGGCGTTACGTTTTTATCTAAGAGCTGTTAGTAGTTTCCAGAGGTATTGCAAAACATAAAAAAGCAGTCAGTTCAACGAGCATAATCTGATTTAAAGCTGCTGCAGATCATGAAACAACCTTCACAGGAAGTGGTGAGGGCCTCAAAACCACAGCAACAAAATATAGAAATGATTTGTTGATCTCGTTGAGTTTCTGGTAACAAAGAACATCTGGTAGGAAGATGTTCACAATGTCGGTGTCTGCCATACATTGTCATTCATTTTGTCATCAAGATGAATTAAAACTGCAACTTTATCATTTTCTTGACTTTGTTTCACTAAAGAGAGGTGTTGGCCAACTATTTCTTTGAGTTTTGTTTTTTTCCATTTGCTATCCCTGTAACAGAAATGGGCAGTATCATACAGAACTGTAGAGCTGGAAGAGGAATTGAAAATATAAAACTTCTGCAATAAAGTTTTCATGTCACCGTTTCACCAGGAAGGCACACAATAAAGAGCTGCCGAGTTCTGTTGCCACCACAAACAGACTGCTCCTGGGTGCTGCTTCTCTTGCTATGATAAAGCTTGTCTGTGGCAGGTATAAAACTCCTTTCTATAAAAAATATGTTCTAAAGCTATGAAGGGCAACCTTTTACACCATCCAAACTAACTAGGTTTAGTAAACGTCCAGAAAACAGGTGAACATATTCATGATATTTTGTCAAAACCCTTCCTGTCCTTTAGCAAAAACCCACTTAGTTATTTTCAGAATCCAAGTTGTTATGATGTATTATCAAACATATAGCATACAATACAGATGATACACTCTCAATAAACCCCCCAAAATAGCTGCAAACCCAAATAACTACAATTCCTATTAATATCATAAATTACTGTTGTGGTGTGAAATTTTGCATACAAGTTGATAAATATTTTGTATGTCTTTATTTGTAACTTAGGCAAAGCTATGTAATATTAGTATTTCATTAGTGAGAAGCAATCATGTTTACCCCGTAGGACTAATACATGGTTCGTGAATTTTACAACAGGGTTGAAGGGGAAGTACCTTAAACAAGTTTGGCAAGTGATTCTCTGCAGGACTCTCTCGGTCAACCCCCACAGGAAAGCCAGACTGCCTAGCTGGCAAGCTTCACTTTAACACGTGGTTTTGCGGACAGGTGTGAATGTATTCTGTGCCTAATTGGTCTGAAGTATAGCTGTTTGGAATTGGCTTGTATCAGAAGCCTTTAAGTACCATGACGCCCTATTGGCTGTAGGGGTTGGACAGGAAATCTATAAATTTGCTTGCTTTACCCCTCTCTCGCTGTCTCTCTCTCTTACAAACATCTGATGAATGAGCATCTCACACACCATGAACTGAAAAGGACAACACAATGGAGACCACAGCTCAGCAGCCATATCTAGACAGGCATGCAGCTTTTTCTGAAGAAAGCTGACCACAAATGATGCGTTAACTAGAGACATTTTAAGTAACTAACAAGTCTGTGTGCCGCCTGAAACTACACATCAGCATTTATCAGGTTGTATGGTTATCAATATTCAAATGTACTTTGCATATTGTTATTATTTATGAATATTATCAATAATACATTATTTAAATTGCAACTTAACTCCTGCTTGTCTTTTACTACACCTAATTGCTTGAGGTTATAAATGTAGAAGGGAAGTTGGGGAGAAGTTATATGGTACTGTACCTTATAAACAGTGATATTAAAGGTTAAAATAACAGAATACAATAACACAGTCCGCCTTGAGAGGCGCTGCTATTTCTCTATTATAAATAACAATGCTAGTTATCCCAGAGTCTTATTTTCTACAATTGATCGTCTGTTAAACCCAGGTAACACAAAGGAATGCCCCCAGAATACTTCCAGTGAAACCTGTGAGAACATTGCTGTATTTTTCAATCAAAAATTAATGATATTAGAGATAACATAGTATATCTCCCCAACACTGCAGAACCTCCAAAGCCCCGGTACTCCATTATAAACAAATTAAATGCTTTCACCAGGATAGATTTACCTGAATTACATAGTATAATCTCTCAACTGAAACTCTCCACCTGCGTCCTTGACCCAATACCAACAAGGTTTTTCAAAGAAGTATCAGGCGTGCTAATTGACAATATTCTTGACATAGTTAATTCGTCATTAGATACGGGGTCTTCCCAGACTGTCTTAAGACTGCTGTAGTTAAACCCCTGCTCAAGAAAAATAATCTTGACCCTCTGCCATTGAAAATTTTAGACCCATCTCTAACCTGCCCTTCTTAAGTAAAATTCTAGAGAAGACAGTCATTATGCAGCTAAATGACCACATCCATAAACATGCTATTCTTGATAAATTTCAGTCAGGTTTCAGAACAAATCACAGCACAGAAACTGCACTCGTTAAAGTAGTAAATGACTTGTGGGTAAATGCAGACAGAGGCCATTTATCTGTTCTCATCCTCTTAGATCTGAGTGCTGCATTTGACACCATTGATCATAATATTCTTAGAAATCGCCTTAGTCAATGGGTGGGCCTCTCTGGCAGTGTCTTAAATTGGTTTGAATCCTACCTGGCAGGTAGAAAATTCTTTGTGAGTTGTGGTAATCACATCTCAAAGACACATGATATCTGACATGGTGTTCCACAAGGCTCTATCCTGGGTCTGCTGCTTTTCTCAATCTATATGCTTCCGTTAGGTCAGATTATCTCAGGGCACAACGTGAGCTACCACAGCTATGCTGATGACACACAGCTGTACTTATCAATAGCACCTGATGACTCCGACTCTCTCGATTCACTAACACAATGTCTTACTGGTATTTCTGAATGGATGAATAGTAATTTTCTCAAACTAAATAAAGAGAAAACTGAAATTTTAGTAATTGGCAATAATGGATTCAATGAGGTTATCAGAAATAAACTTGATACATTAGGATTAAAAGTTAAGACGGAAGTAAAAAACTTAGGGGTAACTGTTGACTGTAATCTGAATTTTAAATCGCATATTCATCAGACCACTAGGACAGCATTTTTCACTTAAGAAACATAGCTAAAGTTAGACCTCTTATATCATTGAAAGATGCTGAGAAATTAATTCACGCTTTTGTTTTCAGTAGACTAGATTACTGTAACGCACTCCTCTCAGGACTACCCAAAAAAGACATAAATCACTTGCAACGAGTGCAGAATGCAGCTGCTAGAATCCTAACTAGGAAAAGAAAATCCAACACATTTCTCCAGTTTTGATGTCACTACACTGGTTACCTGTGTCATTCAGGATTGACTTTAAAATACTGCTTATGGTTTATAAAGCCTTAAATAATCTCGCTCCATCTTATATATCGGAATGTCTGACACGTTATATTCCAAATCGTAACCTTAGATCTTCAAATGAGTGTCTCCTTAGAATTCCAAAAGCTAAACTTAAAAGAAGTGGTGAGGCGGCCTTCTGCTGTTATGCACCTAAAATCTGGAATAGCCTGCCAATAGGAATTTTCCAGGCTAATACAGTAGAGCACTTTAAAACACTGCTGAAAACACATTACTTTAACATGGCCTTTTTATAACTTCACTTTAACTTAATACTGATACTCTGTATGTTCAATTCATCATAATAACTATTCATGGTGGCTCTAAAATCCGTACTGACCCCTACTCTCTCTTCTGTTTCTTTTTCCGTTTTTTGTGGTGGCGGCCTGCGCCACCACCACCTACTCAAAGCATCATGATGCACCAACATTGATGGACTGAAAGCCAGAAGTCTACGTGACCATCATCATCAAGTCCTTCCATGAAAACCCTAAATACAAAGAGGACTGTTTGAGTTATGTTAGGTAGATTGCCCAGAGGGGACTGAGTGGTCTCTTGGTCTGGAATCCCTACAGATTTTATTTTTTTTCTCCAGCCTCTGGAGTTTTGTTTTTTTTTCTGTCCACCCTGGCCTTCGGACCTTACTTATTCTATGTTAATTAATGTTGACTTATGTTTATTTTTATTGTGTCTTCTATTTTTCTATTCTTCATTTTGTAAAGCACTTTGAGCTACATTTTTTTTGTATGAAAATGTGCTATATAAATAAATGTTGTTGTTGTTGTTGTAAGTCTGTGAGACTTGAGGCATTCTGACAAAGGCTACATATTAATAACACAAAAGGGGAAAGCAGAGTAATATATTACTCTACCAAGAAAAAACAATTACATTACATACAGTATAATCTATAGATTAAGACAGTAGATAGAAATGGGTAGCATCCACGACATATGAAACACTCAGTGTGTTTATCATTAGAGAGCTCTGCTCAAAGTGACTCTGATTTTTATCAGCTACTCCAACTGCTCCAGTAGCCCAACTACACATGGTGGCCACCTCACTCAATCAATGAACTTCCCAGCCAGTGATCTGCCAGCTTATTTATAGGGTAATATACACTCAATACCCCTGTTAATTTTTCATACTTGTATTGTTGAGATTCCAAAGTTGTGCTTTGTTGCTGCTGGTTTTTTTTTTCTTGAGGCTCTTAAACCCCTCTAAAGGGCATCTTGTGGCTCCAAAACATGTGTCCATTTCAGCCTATAACATCTGCCTAGGAACATTCAAACAATAGAGCCATCATTAAATGCTGTCGTATTGTCCTGAAGTTCACAGACAGCAAATAATTTCATTTTGTATTCAGCATCTGGATGATAAAACAAAATGACAACATACTTAAGCAGGTAGAAATTATGTGAGAGAATAATTTAGGGGTAACAATAGGTAAGTATTTTGGGAAATATAAAAGCATCTCATGAAAAGAACTACTAAAATGGTTAAGTCACTGAAAGGCAAGAATGTACTAGGAGAACGGTTGATGTAATACACAAAATGTACTAGGAGATGATTAAGAGATCAACAGATGTCTTATAAACAACAAGACTGGACAGTTATCACATACATAGAGATTTCTAGAGCAATAGCTGAACATAATATGGGATGAACCAGAGAGTAGTGGAGCAGACTTTTATTTAGATAAGTTGTTTGGATGTAAGTCAACACAATAATATGAGTAGATGTATGCATTAATAAGCACTGCTACATAAATTCAGTTGTTTGTCAAATAGACCTAAGTCCTGATTTTTCTGATCATTCTGTAACAGACTATTGTGATGATGAATGTTCCCTTTTCAGCATTTGCTGAGGAGTACAGTAAATAAAAGACACAATGGACAAGCTTCCTCCTGCCGGATTACTGACTTGAAGAGGTTTTATCAAACTTATCCTAGTATCTTCCTCAAAAGTGCACTGCATTAATACTCTAATAACTAACCTCAATGCATGTAAAAAATCTAGGCAATGCGGCATAAATACAAATAATTTAATTACAATACACCTCTAGATGAACAATGTACAAAACTATAAAAACAGACTATAGATTAAATAAAAGATATGCACATAGCGGCGCTAATAAAAATAACTTAATTTCTATCTTGAATACCCATTACGCACATACAATTCAGTTCTGCTCTTTCAAAACATTAAATATGGCTTTATTAAATGTGAGAGCATTAACCAACAAGACATTTTTCATCAAGAATCTTATTAGTGATAGGAAAATTGATTTTGTTGCACTGTTGAACAAGTGAAATGTGGCTTAGCTCTGATGGTGCAGCTGTTTTAATCGAATATTCGCCTCCGAATTATAGCTTTGTTCATGTGGATTGCCATGGTAAGAAAGGCGGCAGCTTATCAAATATTTACTTGAGCTGGTTAAAGTTTAAAGGTGTCAGTTTTGGTAAATTCAAGTCCTTTGAATATCTTGGTGTTGTTATTCATGGAGTTTCTCAGTTTCTAGTATTGTTCATGTACAGACCTTCTAAATACAATGCATCTTTCTTTGAGGAATTCTCAGACTTGGCACAATTGTAATTACGAACTATGGTACGCTCCTAATAGTCGGTGACTTTAACTTTCATATCGATAATCAGTGTGACCCGAAAGTAAATGAATTCATGAACCACTTGGACTCTTTTGATTTGAGTCAGCACATTAGTCAGCCTACACACAAAACAGGTCATACATTAGACTTAGTAATTACTAAAAGACTAAAAGTTGACGTGAACAAGATCATTGATATTGGTCTATCAGACCATTTTCTCTTACTATATAATACTAGCCAACCTGCGGCGTAGCATATGCCGCATAATCAGGCCGCTTTTTAAATGATTTTTAAGCACAGAGGAAAAAATAAACATTTGAAAAATCCGTAATTTAATAAACCACCAAGAAAAGTAACATTGCAACAATGCACGCTACGAAGCAACATACAATTGTCCGTGACTGAAAACCAGAGGAGCACCTTCTCCTTCCAAAGCGAAGGACGGGGTTGAACGGCGCTCGTTCAGTACGCACTGCCCGCTTATGTGCCCGCCCCCAACTCCCTACCTGAGTCGCTTTTGTCTGTGTACAGCCCACACGCACCTGTGAGTCACGTTGACTGTTAATTTTCCAAACACCGCCTCAGTCGGTTTCCACGTTGACTTTCATTGTTCTTTGCGGTTCTGGGTGCTTTTTTATATATAATCCACCAAGTCACCCGACCGGGGGGTGGGATGGGGTTACAAAGGGCAGGAACGTAATCAGTCCGAGCGTATGACCCGCACGTACTGGGAATTTCTCGTTTGTGGGGAACAATCGCAAGCCACGGTTTCCATCACGAATGGGGTTCAACGGCTTACCCACGCCGGGTAGACACACGTTGATCCATTCAGTGTAGCGCGCATGCAGTATCGGACATGCAAGTGCATCACAGACCTGTTAAAGCTTAATCTCACGTGACTGAAAGCCACTTGTCCCTCTAAGAATTTGGACGCCGACCGCTGTTGGGTCGTGTAACTATTTAGCAGGCGGGAGTCTCGCTCGCTGGAAATAAGCATCCAAATCGCTCCACTAAGTAAGAACTGCCATGCACCACCACCCACAGAATAAAATACGGAATCGTCCCGTATTTGAGAATGAAATTGCACGTCCCGTGGTCTTGGCCCCCAAGGGATGTGGCCCCCGCTGCAGTATGCGTCCCTTATTTTTTTGTATTAAAAGTGGTAACCGTACCTGTGACTCATGTAGACTTTTCATTGCTTTGTGCGGTTTTGGCTGCCTTTCTATATATAATCCACGAAGACACCCGACCACGGTGGGAGGGGGGGGTGTACAAAGTGCAGGAGCATCTAAGAAGACGCATGTTTGTCGCGGATGCGAATTGCTGTATGTAGCGTGTAAAACAGTTTGCTATGAGCAACAGTTTCGTCAATGACATTTCTCCAAAAAAACCCGACTGACAGAAACAAACAGTTACCTGAAGCAGGAATTTCTATAACATTGAAAGAAGTGTTGTTTCCATGAAATACATTTGAAGCGGCAGCCATGGAGGGCAAAAGAATAGTCAACGTGGCTCACAGCTGGGCTTGGACCGCAGCACAGACCAAAGGTATGTGTTTGATGAGCTGTTTGATTTGGCGGGCAGTGGTCTGAGGTGCGTTCCTGAGCACGTGGGAGGAGGGGTAGAGTTTGTGGGCGTGGCTTCGTTGTTCCTTTCGCATGGTTTTTCATGGTGGACGCGGTTGGTGTCGAAACCGAAAAGAATAATGAAAAGTCAACGTGGCTTAGACGTGCATGTGGACTCCTAGCACAGACGAAAGGGGCTAACTGGGTGGTCGGTGAGTTTTTGCGTCCGGGCACATGGGTAGGCAGTGTGAATGCGTAGAGAGCGAGGGTAGATGCGGGCCGGTGAAAAAGGAGTGTTGGTGGGCAGGAAAACGTCTTCCGTGTTCCTGCAGGAGCATCTAAGAAGACGCATGTTTGTCGCGGATGCGAATTGCTGTATGTAGCGTGTAAAACAGTTTGCTATGGTGCACGCGGTCATGCATTGTAACTGAAAACTCATAGACTGCTTACTTCATTGTGTTTTAACCTCAGTTGTAAATGATTGTTTTAAAGATCCCATGAGATACCACTCGCAAACCGTTTCACACGCTGCATATGGCGATTCACCTCCAGAAACATGCCTCTATGAACAGTCAACGTAGCTCGGAGGTGCATGACATGAACATGGCATTAACCTGACCTGCACCGCATGTGGCCTCCACGACAGACGAATATAAATGACGCCACTTTTTCTGTGTCCTCGCGTCCGACTTGGTGGGCGTGGCGCTGCAAGTTGTCGTCATATCCAATGGTCTTGGAGTTGGTGGGCGTGGCTCCTTCCTGCGTGCGCCATAGGTGTCTCACTTGTCGGTGGCTTAGTGAATCCACGCCCCTTCCAGCGTGCTTTTCATGGTTGTCTTGCCTTAGTGAATTATATATATATAGATAGAAATAATTACAGAAAATATTCACAAGAAGCATATTGTTAAAAAACACTTCTCTGATTCATCAGCAGCTTCAAAATTTACAAACATTCTAAGCAACCAGTTCAATTATAGTGCTTACTACAATAGTGAGAATAATGTAAATAGTAAGGTGGAAAACTTTAATATCAATTTGAGAGCTGCTGCTGACATAGTCGCACATGAAAAGATAGATAAAAAATCTTCTAGCACTATTATACCATGGAAGACCCAAAGAGTGTTTGATCTAAAGAGAACATGCTGGAGAGCTGAGTGTAAATGGAAAAAAACTAAACTGATTGTCCACTATGAAATATTGAAGGTTAAAATAACAGAATACAACAACATAGTCCAATTTTATTTCTCTAGAATTATAAATAACAATGCTAGTAATCCCAGAGTCTTATTCTCTATAATTGATTGTCTGCTAAACCCAGGCCACTCAATGGAATGCCTCCAAAATACTTCCAATGAAACTTGTAAGGCTTTTGCTGTATTTTTTAATCAACAAATTCATGATATTAGAAATAATATAGTATATCTCCTGAATACTGATCCTTGTAAACCCCAGTCATCCATTATAAACAAATTAAATTCTTTCACCAGGATAGATTTACAGGATTTATATAAAATAATTTCTCAACTGAGACCCTCCAACTGGAGTGGTGCAGTGGTAGCGCTGCTGCCTCGCAGTTAGGAGACCCGGGTTTGCTTCCCGGGTCCTCCCTGCATGGAGTTTGCATGCTCTCCCCGTGTCTGCATGGGCTTCCTCCGGGCGCTCTGGTTTCCTCCCACTGTTCAAAGATATGCTGGTTAGGTGGATTGGCGATTCTAAATTGGCCCTAGTGTGTGGGTGTGTTTGTGTGTGTCCTGCGGTGGGTTGGCACCCTGCCCAGGATTGGTTCCTGCCTTGTGCCCTGGGATTGGCTTCAGCAGACCCCTGTGTTCGGATTCAGAGGGTTGGAAAATGGATGGATGGACCCTCCAACTGTGTCCTTGACCCAATACCAACAAGTTTTTTCAAAGAAGTATTGGGCGTGCTAATTGATAGTATTCTTGACATAGTAAACTCATCAATAGATACAGAGGTCTTCCCAGACTGTCTTAGGACTGCTGTAGTTAAACCCCTGCTCAAAAAAATAATCATGACTTCTCTACTTTTGAAAGTTTTAGACCCATTTGTAACCTGCCTTTCTCAAGTAAAATCCTAGAGAAGACAGTCATTATGCAGCTTAATGATCACATCCATAAACATGCTATTCTTGATAAGTTTCAGTTGGCTTTCAGAACAAATCACAGCACAGAAACTGCACTTGTTAAAGTAGTTAATGACTTGCTGGTAAATGCAGACAGAGACCGCTTATTTGTTCTCATCCTCTTAGATCTCAGTGGCGCATTTGATACCATATTCTTAGAAATCACCTTAGTCAGTGGGTGGTCCTCTCTGGCAGTGTCTTAAAATAGTTTGAATCCTACCTGGCAGGTAGAAATTTCTTTGTTAGTTGTGATAATTATACTTCCAAGGCACATGATATTCTATATGGTGTTCCACAAGACTCTATCCAGGGTCCGCTGCTCTTTTCAATTTACATGCTTCCGTTAGATCAAATTATCTCAGGGCATAACGTGAACTACCACAGCTATGCTGATGACACACAGCTGTATAATACAATGAGGACTGATTGAGGTCATTTATGTTAGGTAGAATGCCTAGAGGGGGCTGGGCAGTCTCATGGCCCATGGTCTCATACTCTGGAGTATTTTTTTGTTTTTTCTGTCCTCCCTGGCCATCGGACCTTACTTTTACAGTGAAACCTTGGATTGCGAGTAACTTGGTTTGCAAGTGTTTTGCAAGACAAGCTAAAATTTTTTATAAATTTTAACTTGATAAATAAGCAAGATTTTGCAATACAAGTACAATACAATACAGTACAATTTATTTTTTGTATAGCCCAAAATCACACAAGAAGTGCCGCAATGGGCTTTAACAGGCCCTGTCTCTTGACAGCCCCCCAGCCTTGACTCTCTAAGAAGACAAGGAAAAACTCCAAAAAAAAAACCCATGTAGGAAAAAAATGGAAGAAATCTTGGGAAAGGCAGTTCAAAAAGAGACCCCTTCCTAGGTAGGTTGGGCGTGCAGTGGGTGTCAAAAAAAAAGGGGGTCAATATAATACAGTAAAACACACAGAACAGAACATAGTATAAAAATAAAGATTGTAGAAGTACGGGGTAGAATTTAACAGTAGATAATATCACATAATATGATTTGGATTTGTTTAGGGTCCTGGAGAACTCATCCATTTGGCCATTCCACAGCTGAAATAGTGCTAATCCGATGAAAGGACCCCTGTTTCCCACGATTCCTGCGATCCTCCATCAGGGATGACTTTACCTTAGGCAGGCAAAACAACTTGGCAGGTGGGCCATGGCACCAAGTGCCACATTTGAGTACCAAGAAGAGAAACAGAATAGGTGAAGGTTAGTAACAAATTATAACTATCATGTTGCTTATGTTTTAGTGCTAATGACTAACAACAGATATGCAGTCTGTACAGTTAATCAGCAGCTCTAGTCAGGATATGCTAAACTGAAGTAGTGAGTCTTCAGTCGGGATTTAAAAGCTGAGGCCAAAGGGGCATCTCTTATAGTAGCAGGAAGACATTCCACAGTTTAGGGGCCCTGTAACTAAAAGCTCGACCTCCCACTGTTATTTTATTAATCCTTGGAATCATAAGCAGACCGCCATCTTGAAATCTTAATGTGCGCTTAGGTTTGTAAGTCATGATAAGTTCAGACAAGTAAGCCAAACCTTGGCCATTTAATGTTTTATATGTTAAAAGGAGGATTTTGAAATCTGCCCTAAACTTAACCGGGAGCCAGTGTAAGGATTTAAGAACTGGAGTTATGTGTTCGTATTTTCTTGTTCTTGTAATAATTCTTGCAGCAGCATTTTGGATTAACTGGAGCCGGAAAGAAAGAACAGTTTGAACAGCCAGTGAACACCGCATTGCAGTAGTCAATCCTACTAGAAATAAATGCATGAATTAATTTCTCAGAATCCTGTTTATTTAGAAAGCGCCTTAATTTTCCAAGTAGTATGTATACGCTTTGTCTACCGAGCGTCATGTGGGAATTGTGGGTAATCGTCTCCCATGCTCGTTCTCTGTCAGCATGCCTCACTCATATAGCCAACATCCGTATGAACATATACTGTTTACTATAGCATGGTGACAACGTGTGTGTGTGCTGTAACGTGCGAGTCCCTGTAATGCACCCCAAAACACTAGGCTGAGTCTCAGTACTTTAGCAAAACCAGCTTTATTCAGAGTGGAATAGGAACAACACGGTTATTTACTGTAGCGGGATTTACCGCTCTCCTATACAGAGACACAGCAATCAGGCAGGGTCATGGCCAGGTTAGTGGCTAAGTAATACTATGCTCTTGCATTTATAATGTTCCTTGCATCACCCATCGACAGCAGACGCTTATAGCTTGACCATGATGTTTTCTGCTACAGTGCTGGGAGCCTGAGGTTGCTTGCTTCGGGATGCTCTTCTGCGTGTTGTCCCGTTGGTGGGTGGGGCGATCTCAAAAGAGTTTAAAAAACCTTACAGTGCATAACGCATTTTTTTTTATTTTCTGTCCAAGTGTAGTGACTCTTCAGGCAAAAGCAACTGTCATTGGATAGGTTTCCTTGTTAAAGTTGCAAAATAAGAAAAAGATTCCAGTGAGCCAACAGATAGCAGTGATTCTGTTAGTTAGAGTGAAGATTTTGTATTAATCATTTTTAAATAAATATTTGTGGGTTGTGAAACGAATTATCTGTGTTTCCATTATTTCTTATGGGGAAATCCGCTTTGATATATGAGTGCTTTGGATTACAAGCGAATTATGCTCACAAACCAAGGTTCCACTGTATTTATTCATTCATTCATTCATTTTCTAACCCGCTGAATCCGAATACAGGGTCACGGGGGTCTGCCGGAGCCAATCCCAGCCAACACAGGGCACAAGGCAGGAACCAATCCTGGGCAGGGTGCCAACCCACCGCAGGACACACACAATAACCAAGCACACACTAGGGCCAATTTAGAATTGCCAATCCACCTAACCTGCATGTCTTTGGATTGTGAGAGGAAACCAGAGCACCCAGAGGAAACCAAGGCAGACACGGGGGAAAACATGCAAACTCCACGCAGGGAGGACCCGGGAAGCGAACCCGGGTCTCCTAACTGCAAGGCAGCAGCGCTACCACTGCGCCACCCTCCACTATATTTAGTGTTCCCTTATTTTAATCCTTATTTATTTTGTCTTTTTTCTCTTTCTTCATCATGTAAAGCACTTTGAGCTGCATTATTTGTATGAAAATGTGCTATATAAATAAATGCTGTTGTTGTAAAGGATATGTTTCCTTCTTTAATTAATATGTTGATTTCTTCCACAATAATTCAATTTAGCATTTCACTATCAGAATGTCAGCATTTCTTGGTTATCTACACCATGAGCCAGCACAGCATCCACCATCACCAGAATATTTGACAAAAGTATAAATTGCCCTGATGTTCTGATTGCCATTCTGTAAGAAATTTACCAAAAGAACATTTCTCAGGGTGAAACCACCATGTCAGAACTATGTCAAATTACATGGCTTTCTCAGTGACTTTCAGTCGTAGCCTTCATTTACACCATCTTATTGGGTGTGCTTCAGTGAAGACAGTCGCCTAATGTGACAAATGTAGCGACTCCCTCTAATTAGTCTACACCCCACTCCAATAAAATTAAACAGGTTTAGTTTTGTCTCTAGTTGTAAAGGTAGGCTCTATGCCAATGAGAACTGACAAACAATGAATGGACATCTAGATGTACAAAGGATTAAATATAGCGACAAGAAATGAAGAATGTCAGTGTTTTGGACTTCATAAACACAAGAACAGCTTGTCTAACAGATGTCTTGTACTTACATATCAAGACAGAACAGAAGAAAAGAAAAGAAACTGCAACTGAACTTGTCGTAGGTGTTAACCCTTTGTATAGCACAGGCTCTGTCAAGAAGCCTGTTCTTGACTGTTACAAAAAGGGGAAAGCACAACTGTACTGGAAGTTCAGTACTCAGCTGGTAAATGAGGCATGAGAAGTGACTTTCAATCATTTAAACTGATAAGGTCTAGTGATGAGATTAGCAAATGTTACATACCCCTCAACTAAAAGCCGCATAATGTGACATCTCCTCATAGTTTGACATTGCCATTGAACCAAGAGAAATAATTAAAAATAAGAGAGAAGAAGAAGAATGAAGATTCTTTGATTGTGGAATTATTTGAACATGTGACACACTGTTGCCTAAATTGTTCTATGAAGCAAGCTAAAACTGCAGAACCTTGGATATTTTTGACAAATGCAACTACACAGAGATTTCATCTCCGTACATGCTCACCAAGTAAGAATTTAAGGGCTGATATGTCAAAGTCTGTCTGTGACTAGAGGCCTAATCTGCTTACTGTATATTATTTCTTTTAAATATACACCCTTGAATAACAGCTTGTGTGAAAGTTTGGACCCTCAAGTGCATGTGCTGTATTACCGCTGTTGGCTTAAAACAGAACGCTAGAATGTGAAAGCTAGAAAGCTAGAATGTGTGTTAGAGCAATCCATACTTTGTGCTCCACACAAAACAGAGCATGATGGGAGCTGCCAAAGTATGAGGGCAATCCCCAGGAAAGAACTTAGATTGAAAGTGTGATTGACCATCCACAGAAGCTACCTTGGTGAGGTCCCAAGCTACCCTGTAGGCATCCATAATGGGGCTTGCCAGGTGGGATGCTGCCACCCAGTATACATGGGGACACTCCACTCATAGAAGGCAGTCACCCACTGTGTTTTCCCTCCTGGTCTATCCTGGGTGTTGTGCAATGGCTGTTAAGACACCAGCCCTGTTGTAGCCACTGTAACGTCCTTCCATATCCAGGTCCCTCCAAGGAAAGAAGATATTGTCATTCCTTCTCTGATCTTTCATTATCAAGGCCTCCTGGCCAGGTGAGGTAGGTGGGTCCACACTCACTGGGACACTGGTTCATCCCTCAGAGTTGCTTATGGTGGGTTTGCTCTACAACATTGTGTAGGCCAGCATTAAAAGTTGTAAGCTGTAACAGATTTATATAATAGTGCAAGCAACAAATCCTGGAGCATTAGAGCCATCAGCCTTATAAGTCAGTAATGGAGTTATGAAGATGATTTAATACCTAACAAAGAAGCCAGTAAACTGTACTTGAGCCAAAAGAAGCATTCAGTTAGAGGAACAAGACTTTGGTGGAAGCATTCTAAACCAGTTGTACAGAAAAATGATTAAAGAGACAACTGCACTGTATCCCCTTCAACGTGGTATTTGGCACCTTTGGCAGTCATACTTTGGCAGTGAGCCTTTGAGTTGTTGCACACAGGTCCCTATCAGCTCTCTATCAGTTTTTCCCCATTCATCTTTGAAAAACTGTTCACGCTCTATCACATTGCATGGGGATCGTAAGAGAACAGCCTTTTTCAAGTCTAGCCATAAACTCCCAGTTGGTCTGAGATCTAATCTCTGCTTTGGCCACTCCAGAGTATTAACATTGTTGTTTTTAAGCCATTCCTGTGTGTCTTTAGATTTATGTTAGGAGCCATTGTATCACTGGAAAACAAATCTCTCACATTGCAGGTTTTTTGATGACATCATCGGGTTTTTCTCTAGGATTTCCAAGTAATCTTCTCAGGGCCAAATGCAGAAAAGCATCCCCACAGCCTGATGCTGCCTGATGCTGCTGATACTTCAGGGTGGGAATGGCAGGTTTTTGATAGTGTGCAGTGCTTGGCAACTGTATGTGGCATCACTTAGCTCTTCATTTATAATGAAGAATGTCATTAGAGATTAAAACCAATTTAAAACAATTTTTGCTCAGCCGTGAAAACTCATTTTGTTAACTCATAGTGTAAGAATACACCTTCTGTGGATGCAGGAGTTACTGTCACTTAATGAGCAGTTGCTGCAGTTACTACACCAAAGCTCAAGGAGATATGCCTCTTGGGACCTACAAGGAGCGCAGTATTAAAAACAAGTATTATTTATTTTTGTAGACTAACCATCTCCAAGATATTTATGAAAAATATGTTTATTTACTATATCTGATTTCAGATTGTCTCTACATTTTAAACAGATATATTTACTTTGATTAATAGAAGTAAGAGTTCTGAAGGCTTCACAATATCATATAAACAAGGCGCCTTTATCACGTGAATGCTCAGCAGTCATCTGCATACCCAGAAATTTTGTGAAAATGGTACAATAGCACTCACTCTTGTATTTTGTCATATGTTTGTCCAGAAGTCACACAGGCACAGATCTTCTGAACAACAAATAGTGGTGTGAGCTCAGACTCATAATTATCACACTACTTTAAGGACTTCCCTGCTCTGTTAACTGACACTATTGCTATAAATGGGTACACCTAGCTGGCTGTGAGTTTCATTAGCTTGACACTCTTCTTGGAATATTGGGTGTGCTAATGTTTCATGTTAGGAGTGAACATTTTATTGTTTATCTAGCTAGTCCCTGTAGTGTCTGCTATCTTACAGACTTACTAATATCTTACTTACTAATAGATCAAACTATAACCAATTTCACTCTATCCAGTTCCTTAATGAGGAGCCAATTCTTGCTGTTAATTAAACTCATTATTTAATTTCATGGCCTGTTGCTGCTCTCATTCTGCCACGGCAGACATTACCAAAACTGTTTATTTTCTGTTTTTCCTAAGAACACCATCAAAATGTTTTGGTGAGCTGAGAGATCAGCCTTACTGAGACCTTCACCTTTCTTTCTTTTCAGATATTGTGTGAGGGGCACATGTGGTAGCGTGTTTTGTGTCTCATTATTTTTGGCTGCTAATTAAGGAAAGTGAAGCAACTAAGGGGCCTGATAAAGTTAATTAAAACTAAAGCAAAAGAAGTTAATTAGCAGCAAAAACTGGTCACTAATTAAGGAGATGATTAGAGTGAAAACCTGCAGCCACTGAGGCCCTCCAGGACCGGAGTTTGATATCTCTGGTTTAGTGGAAGGTAGGATGGCTACTTGGAGTTTTCAGCGATAATACATACTAAATTTGATCAGAGAGCTGGAGTTTCACACTGCAGATTCACAAATGGGATTGCAGATCAGATGTGCAACGATATCTATGATGTGTGATGATTTGTTGCAGAACTCTGTAGTGGTGTGTATCAGCCTTCTTCTAGCTATTGTTATATGCTAGTGGCATTTTGTTGTGGTGTAGTTTGCACCAATGCTTTAATTCTTCCTTGTACATTTGTGCAAGTCCAGATTGACAACCAACAGTGAAGAGTAAATATAAGGACACTTTAAGTTATTGAAGTCTTCTGAGGGAGCTGAAAAGGTAATAAGGAAGACCTCAAAGTCACCAGAAAAGAAAATGCAATTAAGTAATTCTTCCTGGGTGTGTTACACGGCACACAGACTCAACAAATGAGACTGTAGTGTTTATCGGACTACAAAGTGTCTGTCCGGGTGGTTTGTGTCTAAAGGCTGCTAAGTGGCACTCTAACCAGGTGTCCCTGTTTCCCTGACACCTAAAGGTGGTTACATTTTCTTCAGAAGTGTTTCATCCTAGGAACATGCACTTTATTAGAGAGGTGCATTTTGGGATTTGAGATAGGTATGTAAACTTGCTCCCCACAGTTGTTTTAGTCAACAACAGTTTTGTTTGGGGCTACAATGTTTCCCACCAAAGGAATTTATTTAGTGACCACATCTGCACTTTATTCCAGCCATAGCATATAGGACAGCCAATGATAAGTTAGACAGTATCTGGCAGAAGGAGCCATGTGGATGTTCTCATGATCTGGTTTCATATTTCATTTTTTCTGTCTCTATTTTCATTTCTTTCCTACCTTTCTTTTTTTCCTTTCAGGGGTTTTGTTTTCTGCTGAGTTGATTTCTGCTGTTAACTTTTTGGGAGTCTTCTTTTAATGGTTCTGATAATATTTTCCCCAATATGCCATTTTTTGCTTCTCTTGGATGCCACCATTTTGTGTAGTATTGTATTGTATCATTTAAAGGTCAACCCCATACACTTGACCTGTTTTTCCTTGTTGGTGTTTGTTAATTTTCTAGTTTAATAGAATCATTCTTTTGTTCTCAGACTTTGATTTTTCTTTTGAACCCTCGGTTTTGGTAAAAGATAGGACAGACTTTTGGTTAAAAAATCTAGGCCTAGTCATTGCTAACATTTCACCATCTGGTCACACAATCTCTTCTTGTTTGTCCCTACACAGACAATGACACTTATGCATAACTTTAGCGTTCATATTGCCACAATCCAATGAAATAGACAGGGAGTGACACTTTTGCAGCAATCAGAAACAACACGCATCAGCACAATCCTCTATGTCTTTTAGGTTATTTTAATAATCTTCTTGTTAAGAGTTTAAAAGCAATAACTATGCAGCATTGACTTATATTTATGTTACTTATGGTTATATGTATGTTACAATATTGGTTTAGTAGTTTTCATCTAAAGACATTACAGTGATTTGAATGATACATGTTAAAACAAAATTCATATAACATATCTGTGTTAGATACTGCATATCGCTTCTCAGCCTTTTGGCTAAGATCAAGTGTAGTATCTGTTCTTATCAGTTTAATATCTGATATGTCCCCTATCTGGGGATCTATCTATCTATCTATCTATCTATCTATCTATCTATCTATCTATCTATCTATCTATCTATCTATCTATCTATCTATCTATCTATCTATCCTTATGCAGCAGCACTTTTTTGAAAGGTAACTGGCGCAATCAGAGAAAGCAAACAGACACCGAGGAAATACGTTTTGATTCTACATATACAGTGACCAGTCAGGAAACTGAAGCAGGACACTGAAGTTGAAGGGCAGCAGTGATAACTGTTGCATCACCATAACTCTTTATGTTATACAGCTTTTATATAGACACACTTGAGAATGGTTACAAAGCAAAGTAGAAAAAAAATAACACTGGCAGCAGAAAAGCAGCAGAGATTGTGAAGAAGTAAGTTTACTTTAGTTTATGTTGTTCATACACATATACTTATATTTTTGAAATAAACAGAGATCACATCTACTTAATGGTTTCCATGCATGCATTAAAATTCCTTTCTACTACATTATAGTATCATAAATCTCTGAGGTTAGGATGTCACATTTGTTTTGTTCTGCTTTGATGTCATTTCCTACGCATTTGTAATGCTTTGTTTCACCACACTTGTGAAACCGATAACACTGAAAACAAATAACACTTTCTTCCAAGTGTTTACTTATGGAAGGCCTATTATGTGCTCCCCTCAGGGCTGTGCTGAATGACTTCTGATTAGACCATCATTTCAGTAAAAGACATTGGTAATATTTATTACAACACGTAACAATTTGCATGGAAAACAACTTTTTAAAATAACCACTGGTTTCAATTTGTAAAGTCATAATTACAGTATTCTTTTATATTTTTATTACTTAGTAGTAACATTATTGTATAGCTGAGAAGCAATACATTTGAGGCCCTCCTCGCTGTCCTGTTTCAGTTCTACGCGGGTGAAGCTGCAGAGGACGGCTAGTACAGGCAGTCCCCGGGTTACGTACGAGATAAGGACTGTAGGTTTGTACTAAAGTTGAATTTGTATGTAAGTCGGAACAGGTACATTATTTTAATAAATGCTATTTTTGACCGACTGTAACCAAGTGCTCTGCCAATGAATGATGGAGTTTCACCTCTCTTTGACCTTTTATTATTTCAACTTTATTTTCAAGGGTGATGGTTTTTCTCTTCTTTACTGTATCATCAGCACTTGTATCAGATTTGTGTTTCAGAGACATTCTTGAAGGGTGAAGACAAAAGGTTAAGATGAGCTCTTCTGCACAGCACTGTCCACGCTGTCACAGCAGGAAGGCACCCGTCATCAACACGTCTGATTTACTGACAAGTACAAGCAGGCTTGCTATTGAGAATGACTGGGGGCGGCGACAGGGGGTTCATCACCACCCCACTTCACAGTCACCTCCACTACAGTGCCTGCAGCGTCTGAATGAACACGGTGCTGCCAAATGCGGGTAGTGAATCGTCCAACCCCAATTCAACAGGCAGCCATCTGAGGCACACTACAATGCTACCTCCGCCGCCCCGTTCACCC
The DNA here is from genome assembly GCF_016835505.1 of Polypterus senegalus. NCBI lineage: Eukaryota > Metazoa > Chordata > Cladistia > Polypteriformes > Polypteridae > Polypterus > Polypterus senegalus. The sequence continues at coordinate 90,138,615 of NC_053157.1, forward strand.
TTAATGGCCTCTGTTCAGCCACAACTGGGTCACCGCTTGCAGCATCACCAGTGAACGAACGGAAATGAACGGGGCAGCCGTGTGTGCTGGGCAGGCAGTGAAACACCCCACTCCGCTCCATCCAGCCTGTGTCCAGTCAGGAGCAGTAGCTGTGGCGACATAGTGAGCGGGCAGCGAACCATCGTCTTACACACGAGCAATAGCTGTAGCACCGGTAACTATGGACCACGGGTTACCGCTTGCCGCCGGGAGCTGCGGACAATGAGTTTTTTAATTTATGGTACATGCTTCCTCAGTTTGTTTGCCCAGTTGATTTCATACAAGGGACGCTATTGGCGGATGGCTGAGAAGCTACCCAATCAGAGCACGTATTACATATTAAATAAAACTCTTCAATGATATACGATATGCTTCCCGTGTGGTGCTTCGCACACTTCAAAGCTCTAACAGTCCGTATTGATTTTTGATTGTTTGCTTTTCTCTGCCTCTCTCTGTTTGCACAGAGGCCGTTTGCTTAGAAGATATGGACGCGCCTGTAAAAAATGCTGAAAGACTACCTTCACATTGATCCCTTCATTGCCACTGCTTTATCACGGTGCTTTGTATACTTAAAAGCGCAACAGCCCTATTGATTTTTGATTGTTTACATTTCTCTCTCTCTCTGACATTCTCCGCTCCTGACGCGCGCACTCCTTTGAAGAGGAAGATATGTTTGCATTCTTTTAATTGTGAGAAAGAACTGTTATCTCTGTCTTGTCATGGAGCACAGTTTAAACTTTTGACTAAAGGGTGTTATTTCATGTCTAGAGGGCTCTAATAATGTTAACGAACGTATTTAGAAGGCAGTAAACAGGTTTTCAATGCTCTAACTGTGAAAATATTAGATTTATAAATAAAGATTCCTACTTCATGGAAATTCATTTATCTGTCTGAAGCGGATTAACCGCGATAAACGAGGGCTTGTATAACTGTGCGAAGAATATTTATAAACAGCGTGGGAGAGTTTCTAAGGGCTTAAAATATACAAAAATAACCATACAAACATATGGTTTCTACTTTGTGGATTTTCACCTATTGCGGAGGGTTTTGGAATGCAACCCCCGCGTTCGAGGAGAGATTACTGTATTATGGAGAGGAGGGTGCTTTGTGCACTGTTGTTAATAAATACTGTATAGTCTACTTTTGAACTTTTGCCTGGTGTCTGGAGTCTTGGACAGGGTTTCAAGGGTGCGATAGTGCCCCCTATCTGTCACTATATATATATATATATATATATATATATATATATATATATATATATATATATACTTACAAACACACTCACTAAGCAGTTTATTAAGAACACTGTGCTAATTACTGGTTAAGGCCTTCTTTTGCTCTCAAAAAAGTTTCAGTTCCTTATGGCATGACATGTCTCTATCAGACGATTTCTGCAATTCTGTTGTGTACTATGTACATCGTGCTACTCAAAAATAAACTTTTGCAGCTGGGAAAACAATATACAGGTGGCTGACCCAAATCTTTATGATGACTTGGTCTAATTCTTATCACAGTGGCATAGTCGGTAGGATGAAGTCCCAGAAGAAACCAGGACACGAACTTATGACAACCCATGTAGGAAAATACCAGGGCCGAGTTTCTGTGTGGGGGGAGTGCATTTGGGGGTCAGGAAAGACACAGTACAGGCTCCACTCCCAAAATACAAAAAAAAAAAATGGGCTGGTGACCTACCAAAAGGAGAGTGTGAAGGAGACTCACAAGTGTATGCTGGTTTCTGGGGATGAAATGAAAAGGGCCTATTATGTGCTCCCGGAGGAGAGAGCTGAGCCGCCCATTGGGACTGAGGTCCCAGTTAAATAAGTGCTATCCCAAGTTCACCATGCAAGATGAATTAAAAAATGGGAATTTGATCCAGAAAGATCATTCCAGGGGCAGGCTATGACCCTCTGGAAGCAGGTGGCCGTATGGCTAAGGCTGTTTGAACTAACCACCTGCTAAATAGTAAGCAGGGTAGCCTGCTTTATTTTTCTTCAGGGTCTTCCCAAAAACTTTGCCCAGCTGGAATGGGGAGACTTCCATTCTATGGAAGAGCTTATACTGCTCTTACAGTGGATGGCCCTACACAAGGAGCCGAACCATCGGGTCACCAGGTGGTTTCTTGATCTTCAACTGTATAGGTATTCACTCATTCATTGTAAGGGCTCTCTCCATTCCAACGCAGATGCTCTTTCTCGTTCTCACGACCTCTCGGTGCAGGACACCTGACCCCATGGGTCTGGGCTGGGGGGGCTTGTCACACGCGTGTGAGTAGGAGGCAGCTAAAGAGTGACGGTAATGCTGTACAGTACTGTAATACTGCAAAGAATATACGGGTGGCTGACCCAAATCTTTATGATATCTTGGTCTAATTCTTATCACAACTATCATACTGGAAATATCCATTAGAAGATAGGTAAACTTCGGCCATAAAGGAATACATGTGGTCAGCAACAACACTTAAATAGGCCACAGCAATGATTGATTGGTATTACCAGGCACAGAGTGTGCCAAGAAAACATTCTCCACACCATTATGCCACCATCCTAGACTGTTGACTGAAAAGCAGGTTGTGTACTTAGATCCATGCTGTTTGTCCTACCATCTGTAGCCCTCAGCTTTTTGTTGTTAGATGAGCAGAGTAAAACCCAATGTGGTCTTTTTCTGTTGCAACCCACCCACCACAAGGGCTGTTGTTGTTGTTGTGTATTCTGAGATGCTATTCTGTTCACCACAGTTGTACAGTATGATTATCTGGGTTACCATAGCCTTTCTGTTAGCTCAAACTGGTCTGTCCATTTTTCTCTCACCTCTCTCATCAATGTGACATTTCCATCAACAGCTAAATGGATGTTTTTTTGATCTTCACACCATTCTGAATAAACTCTACACACTATTGCGTATGAAAATCCCAGGAGATCAGCATTTGTAGAAACACTCAAACCAACTCAACTGGACCATCAACATACCACAATTTAAATCACTGAGATCACATTTTTTCCTCATTCTGATGTTTGATGTGAACCCTAACCCTAACCCTAACTGAATCTTCAGACGTGTATTTGCGTAATTTTATGCATTTCAATGCTGACATATGATTGGCTGATAAGAAAATTTCATGGATGAATAGACATACAGGTGATCCTAATAATTAATCACTGAGAGTATATGTATAATTCATGTATTGATAATTTTAACAATTCTCACAAGAATTAAGTGAGAATTATATATGTATTGAGTATAGATGCCCAACAAGTATTCCATGACTTAAATTAAAGACAGTATCTTGTTTTAGAAATTTAATCTAAAGAATAGGAATTCCCTTTCACTTTAACAATCTTAAACTGAAACTCTTGAATATTTCTAATTGCTTTAAGTGGTTAAACACCTGATGAAGAAAGCTGAACTTTTCTGTTTTGTTTAAATACTAAATGTATTAGCTTATTTTGAACCAACACGATCCCAGAGGGTTCATTGCCAAGGCTACACAAACAAAGCCTGCTGTTTACCTGCTAAGGTGCCTGCTGTGTTGCCTAGGGACAAGCTGCTCCAATGCTCCTACCACAGGGGATTTTGCATTTCTTAAGCTTTTAGTTTATCGAGCTGGCATGCAATGAAAGTTTCCTTTAAGTTGATTTCATTATCAACAGAAGAGCAATATTAATTTAATAAAACTGTAAAATAGAGAGTGTTAGCCTACAAGAGTTTTACAACTGATGCACTTAAAGTAATACAAAAGGCTAAATAATCACAACATAATTTCTACCAAAAAATATATTTGCCTAAATTAGGTTTTACATTGGGTGGCACGGTGGCACAGTGGTAGCGCTGCTGCCTCGCAGTTAGGAGACCCAGGTTCGCTTCCCGGGTCCTCCCTGCATGGAGTTTGCATGTTCTCCCCGTGTCTGCGTGGGTTTCCTCCCACAATCCAAAGACATGAAGGTTAGGTGGATTGGCGATTCTAAATTGGCCCTAGTGTGTGCTTGGTTATGTGTGTGTGTCCTGTGGTGGGTTGGCTTCCTGCCTTGTGCCCTGTGTTGGCTGGGATTGGCTCCAGCAGACCCCCGTGACCCTGTATTCGGATTCAGCGGGTTAGAAAATGGATGGATGGAGGTTTTACATTTTTTATTCTGCTATTAGATAGATAGATAGATACTTTATTAATCCCAAGGGCTAGCTGTTGGTAGATAAATAAAATGGACAATTTTTTTTGACAATTTTCTAGCAACATAGCAGATAACGGACATAACTCCCCTATGATTAATATATAAGTATATATATATGTATATATATATATATATATATATATATATATATATATATATATATATATATATATATATATATATATATATTAGAACATTGGAACAATCTAGACGAGAACAGGCCATTCAGCCCAACAAAGCTCGCCAGTCCTATCCACTTGTTTCCTCCAAGAAAACATCAAGTCGAGTTTTGAAAGTCCCTAACGTCTTACTGTCTACCACACTACTTGGTAGCTTATTCCAAGTGTCTATCGTTCTTTGTGTAAAGAAAAACTTCCTAATGTTTGTGCGAAATTTACCCTTAACAAGTTTCCAACTGTGTCCCGTGTTCTTGATGAACTCATTTTAAAATACAAGTCTCGATCCACTGTACTAATTCCCTTCATAATTTTAAACACTTCAATCATGTCACCTCTTAATCTTCTTTTGCTTAAACTGTAAAGGCTCAGCTCTTTTAATCTTTCCTCATAATTCAACCCCTGTAGACCTGGAATCAGCCTAGTGCTCTTCTCTGGACCTTTTCTAGTGCTGCTATGTCCTTTTGTAGCCTGGAGACCAAAACTGCACACAGTACTCAAGATGAGGCCTCACCAGTGCATTATAAAGGTTGAGCATAACCTCCTTGGACTTGTACTCCACAGATCGTGCTATATAACCTAACATTCTGTTAGCCTTCTTAATGGCTTCTGAACACTGTTGGAAGTTGATAGCTTAGAGTCCACTATGACTCCTAAATCCTTCTCATAAGGTGTACTCTCGATTTTCCGACCGCCCATTGTGTATTCAAACCTAATATTTTTACTTCCTATGTGTAATACTTTACATTTACTGACATTAAATTTCATCTGCCACAAATCTGCCCAAGCCTGTATGCTATCCAAGTCCTTCTGTAATGATATAACGGATTCCAAATTATCTGCTAATCCACCTATCTTGGTATCATCTGCAAACTTAACCAGCTTGTTACTTATATTCCTATCTAAATCATTTATATATATTAAAAATAGCAGCGCCCTAGCACTGACCCCTGTGGAACACCACTCTTAACATCGCCAGTTCTGATGAGGTTCCTCGCACCATCACCCTCTGCTTCCTGTGTCTGAGCCAATTCTGCACCCATCTAAAAACATCACCCTGAACTCCCACTTCTTTTAACTTGATGCCCAACCTCTCATGTGGCACCTTATCAAATGCTTTCTGAAAGTCCAGATAAATAATATCATAAGCTCCACTTTGATCGTATCCTTTTGTTGCCTCCTCATAGAATTCCAACATGTTAGTAAAACACGACCTCCCTCTTCTGAACCCATGCTGACTGTTCAGAATAACTCCTGTCCTTGCCATGTGTTGCTCAATCTTATCCTTAATAATTCCTTCCATTAATTTTCCTGTGATGCTTGTTAAGCTTACTGGCCTATAGTTGCTTGGATCTGCCCTGTCACCCTTTTTATATAATGGGATGATATTTGCCATTTTCCAGTCCTTTGGAATCTCTCCAGTGCACAGTGACTTCCTAAAAATATGTGTCAAGGGTTTATATATGTACTCACTAGCCTCCTTAAGAACACGAGGATAAATATTATCTGGGCCTGGTGATTTGTTTGATTTCATCTTATTTAATCTGAGCAGCACTTCTCCCTCTACAATTTCCAAATCCCTCAGTACCTCCTTAGTAGTTGCGTTTACCTCTGGAGGTTATCCACTTGCTCACTTGTAAACACCTCAGAAAAATGTAAGTTTAGGGCATCTGCTATTTCATTGTCTGTATCTTTTAATTCCCTTTACTATTCCTGATGAACTTGACCTCCTCCTTAACTGTTCTTTTACTACTAAAATACTGAAAGAATCTCTTGGGGTCTTCTTTCGCCTTATCTGCTATATTCCTCTCCAACTGTCTTTTAGCCTCTCTGATATCCTTCTTAATGGTTGCCCTCATGTTCTCATACGCACTACGATTCTCCTTGCAGTCATTAGTCTTATATGCCTTATACAGCAGTTTTTTCCTTTGCAACTTCTTTTTTAAATCTTTATTAATCCATCGTAGAGTTTTTTTTTAGTTTCCTATTAATTCCAAATTTAGGTATGTATCTGTCCTGCATTACATGTAAAACATTTTTAAACCTGTTCCACTGCTCCTCGACTGTCTCCACATTTAAAAGCTTATCCCAGTCTATCCTACTTAGACTTTGTCGCATCTGCTCAAAATTAGCCCTACTAAAGTTCAACTTAACAATTTTAGTCTTTGCATCTGTACTCTTACAAAATACTGAGAATTGTATTACATTATGGTCACTTGACCCTAGTGGTTCAATCACCTCTACACCCTCAATTCTATCCTGATTATTACAGAATACTAAATCCAGATAGGCTTCACCCCGTGTTGGTGCTTTAACATGCTGTGTTAAAAAACAGTCGCTGATTACTTCTAAAACTCCTGCTCTTGTGCTCCTCCATCTGCAAGGTTATCCCAGTTAATATTTGGATAATTAAAGTCCCCCATGACTATAATATCCCCCTGTAAACTTGCCTTTTTGATATTACTAAAAAGATGTGTGTATATGTACATATGTATATGTGTATATATATTGTCACAGACGGCTGGGGTTCTTACCCGGCCGGGACGCTTAAAAGGACCGGAAGGTGGCATAAAAAGCCTCCGGGTCACGAAGGGGAAACCGCCCTGGATAAAAAGAGGACCACGGGAAAGGGACAAAAAGATTTTAACCCACTGGGACCCGTGGCCACCACCAGGGGGCACGTTAAGCCTAAACAGACCGGGAGAACTTTACTTCCGCCACACTTGGCAAGATGGCGGAGGAACCTGCCAGGGACGCCCGGAGTGCTTCCGGGGCAAAGGGCAGCACTTCCATCACACCAGGAAGTGCTGCTGGAAGATCGTCATCTGCCACCTGGAGCACATCCGGGCGGGAATAAAAGGCGCCGCCTCCTTACACTCGAAGAGCTACAGTCGGGAGTGGAAGCAGGTTGAAGCTCCCAGGAGGAGATTGGCGGCTAAAGACTGAGTTATTGAAAAGATTATTGGGGTGATTACTGCTGTGTGCATTGTGTGGTGTTGGTTGGGACTTTATTCCTGTGATATTTGATGGAAAATAAATGTGTGAACTTTATAAAGATGTGGTTTCTGACTGGTGGTGTCTATATATATATATATATATACTAGCAAAATACCCGCGCTTCGCAGCGGCAAAGTACTGCCTTAAAATTTTTATTAAGAAGAAAATTAAACCTTTTTAAACTGAGGGAAAATATACCAATAATTATTTGTTAAGAATCTCTTTGTATACCACATTGTGAGTTCGGCCCTCCAGTTGTAATATGACCAAGCTGTGCGCTGAGCTTACTCTTGAGCATGCAACTTACAGTTGGCCATGTGAACAGTAATCTTGCTTCAAATCTCACAACTTGGATTGCTGCTGTCATAATCGGTTTGAGTTTCATGATTTGTTTCAATTACGACAGTATTTGTAGGACTTGTGTTGAAGAGACATTCAGCATCTGTCAAGCGTTGTAAGCATACAACCGGTTTCATTGATAACTTCACATCCAGCTATTGAGAGTTTAAACATTCATAAACATCAAAGTGTCCACTACTGAAATTGTCACCAATCAATCTAAGATGTTTAAGAGGCATTGGCGGTTGTCGAAAGGTGTAAAATATTTGGCCATTTCGGTAAACTTGAAAGCAACAACCGAACAATTCACCGGAAGCCATCAACTCACATGCAGATGCATAGGTGAAGGGCTTAAGCATTCACTCTTCTAGTGCTCCTGTGTAGAATAATTATCATCAGTCCACGCCTTAAACCTGTCCCAGTCATTCAATACATAAGACACAATGTTCCTCCGGATATCAAGAGTGAGCCTGATATGGCCGTGCAATATGTAACAAAGAGAATGGAAAAGGTAGGTGCCATCTCCGGGCATGGAAACCACTCGGTAAGTGACAGTTCTTTGATCGATGGTGATCACCTCGATAGACATGTTAATGGGGGTACGGTTGGAATGATAAAGAAAATGGGTACCTGAACAATGTAAAGTAACTCTAAAATACCTAAACAATAACTATAATTGTAATAAATGAACAATAAAACAGCGGAGAAGCCGTGGATTAAATAAAAAGGCTGTAGTTATCAACAGGGAGACGTGAATCCCGTGGCGAAGCAAGGTAGGGAATGTAGAGACTGGAGAGACAGACAACCTTATATAGGCAGGCAGCCAACAACGTGGGAGGCGTTGGGATGGGGGAACCAACACCGTCTCACACGGTGACCAAGCTGCAGGCTATGGACGTATATATGTATGTAAGTAGGATTCAGTTAGCGTTGGGAACCCGCGTACCAAATTTCTTAAAGATGGGCCCATAAGCAATTGAAAAGTTCAATATGGCGGCTGACAGTGGCGTCATACCACCGAAATAAGTATGTACATTGGATTCAGTTAGCGCAGGGAAGCCACCTACCAAATTTCGTGAAGATGGGGCCATGAATAAGAAAGTTCAACATGGCGGATGTTGTTGACCGTTATGACCGTTACGCGTAGAATTTCGAAATGAAACCTGCTTAACTTTTGTAAGTAAGCTGTAAGGAATGAGCCTGCCAAATTTCAGCCTTCTACCTACACGGGAAGTTGGAGAATTAGTGATGTTTGGAAAATTCAATATGGTGGCCGACAGTGGCGAGCCTTAACTTGAACTGAGCCTGTGGTCTTCCATTTCCTCAATATGTTCCTAACTGTGGAAACAGACAGCTTAAATCTCTGGGACAGCTTTCTGTATCCTTCCCCTAAACCATGATGGTGAACAATCTTTGTCTTTAGGTCATTTGAGAGTTGTTTTGTGACCCCCATGTTGCTACTCTTCAGAGAAAATTAAAGGAGGAGGGAAACTTACAATTGACCCCTTAAATACTCTTTCTCATTATAGGATTCACCTGTGTATGTAGGTCAGGGGTCACTGAGCTTACCAAGCCAATTTAAGTTCCAATAATTAGTTCTAAAAGTTTTGGAATCAATAAAATGACAACGGTGCCCAAATTTATCCACCTGCCTGATTTTGATGAACAATTATTGCACACTTTCTGTAAATCCAATAAACTTCATTTCACTTCTCAAATATCACTGTGTGTGTCTCCTATATGATATATTTAACTGACATTTTTTATCGTAACAACCAACAATTTATACAGGAAAAAATAATGACTATTATCAAGGTTGCCCAAACTTTTGCATCCCACAGTATATATATATATATATATATATATATATATATATATACGAGATGTGGCAGAAAAGTAATGAGACTGATTTTTTTACCAAAGTTTTTCTTTTTTCAAACATCAATGTTATCCCCTTCAAAGTAGTTCCTTGGGCAGCTACACACCGATGGAGACATTGTTCCCACTGTTGGTAGCAGCGCTGGAAGTCTTCAACCGGTATGGTCTTCAGCATGTCTGTTACACTCTTTTGGATGTTTTCTAAAGTCCCGAAATGACATCCTTTGAGGACATTTTCAGTTTAGGAAAAGGAAAAAGTCACACGGACTGAGGTCAGGTGAATAAGGGGCTGGGAACCACAGGAATGCCTTTTGAGGTCAAAATTCTGTTATGGAGAGGGCAGTTTTTCGGCACCATTTTGGCACAAACCTTTCACATGTGCAAATGTTCAGTCAAAATTTGATGAGCGGTAAATCTGTTCAAATGTAATTGTTCACTCAACATTCTTAATGTTAAACAACGGTCTGATCTCACAAGAGTGTTCACACGTTCGATGTTTTCATTGGTTTTCGAAGTTGAAGTCCTCCTGAGCGGTGTTCATCTTCAACGTGTTTTCTGCCTTCAAAAATGATTTGTGCCAGTGAAAAACTTGAGCTCGGGATAAAGAATGTTCCCCATAGGCCTGTTTTAAGTTTTCAAACATCACACTTGCCGTTTAATGGCACAACGTTGCTCCAAATTCCGCTGTTCCATTTTGCGTGGCCACAACCAAAACACAACTTCGCTAATAGCAGTCACAAAAATCACGTAGTTAACGGAAGGAGCTGAAACTTCGCACTGAGCTATGGGAGGGTACTGATACACGTGCTCTATCAAGGACAACAGCGCAGCGTTGCCAGATCGCTTGCAGTGTTGCCAGTCTCATTACTTTTCTGCCACACCTCGTATATGTGTGTGTGTATGTATGTATATTTATATATATGTTGATATGTGTATATACAGTGTATATGTATATACTAGCAAAATACCCGCGCTTCACAGCGGAGAAGTATTGTGTTAAAGAAGTAATGAAAAAGGAAAGGAAACATTTTAATAATAACGTAACATGATTGACAATGTAATTGTGTTGTCATTGTCATGAGTGTTGCTGGCATATATATATATATATATATATATATATATATATATATATATATATTTATATATATATATATATACACACACACATATAAACATATATATACACACTGTGGAGGACTGCCGGCTTCCCATGCCGGTCCGCACCCCTAGGCCGCCAGTAGGAGCTCTCCCGACAGCAGGATCGTGCCCCGAGTTCCAGCAGGGCCTTATGGACTATGTAGTGTTTTTACACAGCCCTGCTAGATACCTTGGGGACCACCGGGAGTCGCTGTAAGGGGGCTCATGGGCTCTTGAGTGCCCTATAACCCAGGAGTATGTCACGGTCATGTGACAGGAAGGAATGACGTGCTCCCGGTTGAAGAAAAGGACTATTTGCCCTGACCGGAAGAAATAAGGAACTGTGGACTGTTGGGACAGGAACACCTCCGGGTCAGGGGCTATAAAAGGATGGTGCCTCAGTCCAGACACTGAGCTGTGCTGGGAGGGAGAGGAGCAAAGTGTCTGGGCGAGGAGGAGTGGATAGTGTTTTGGGAGTAAAGTGGTTTATTGTGTGAGTTTATGAGTAGTGTGGAAGGTGCTTGGTGCACTGTAGAAAATAATAAAAGGTATTGGACTTTTACCTGGTGTTTGGAGTCATCCCTGAGGGTTTAAGGGAGCACTAGCGCCCCCTATTGCCACAACACATACACATATACTGTATATAGATACATATATATATATATATACACATATATATATATATATAACACATACATATATATATATACAAACATACATATATATATATACACACATACATATATATATACACTGTCACACATGCACGAGTAGGAGGCCGCGGATGGACCTTAAACCACATCGAAAGACGTTCGCCGGCAGGGAGTGGCGGGGTACTAACCTTTCTCCTTTGTTTTCCAGAACTAATGACGCTCCGCCATAGGACCTTTCCTGCAGTACGTCCACTTCCGCCCTTCCTCCGCCATTTTCCCTGACGTCAGCAGTCCCATCATCCCTCACGCCTCCTTCCCAGCATTCCTCCACTTCCGGCTCCTCCTTTATAAAATGGCCTAATATGGCGTCGTGCAGATGAACGTGTTTTGTTTTTCTCTGTTTGACCTGATTTGTTTACTGAATTGTGGATTGTCGACAATATACGGGGCCGGAAAACCCCAAACCTTTTTGCTGCCTAGTTCTGAGTCTTGTACAACACACATACATATATATATATACATATACATATATACATACACATGCACATACACATACATATATATATATGTAGATATATATATATATATATATATCTACATATATATATATATATATAAATATCTACATATATATACTGTATGTATATATATTAGGGGTGGGACTCCATTAAAAAAATTAATCTAATTAATTAGAGGCTGTGTAATTAATTAATCTTCATTAATCGAATGTAAGCACACATGAAAATTTGCCCCAAATCGCAAATGTTTTTTAATTTAATTTTTTCTGTATTGTCTTTAAATAATAATAACAAAAATTTCAACATTAAAGTGCAGTTTTTCTTCTTAAAAAAATAAGGCAGAAACATAAAAGGTAATTTGACCAGCCTCACCTTTAAACTGTGAGTAACCTTAGCCAAAATTATTTTGTACACTTGGCTAAAACAGTGTGATCATTGAACATTTTGTAATAGATGTAATTAGAATTACTAACGGTCACGGAAGTCCAATGATCCCCAGTAAGAGCCACAAAGTCCGCTTTCTGTAATGCATCTAATTTTGCTTGCTTTTCAATGTCATAAAGCTGTTGAATTTTACTTGAAATACGCTAACTGTAGCACATTTTCTAACCCCCTATCTTCCACCACTGTTAGTGGTCTACAGTCCAAAGCAATCCATTTTGCAAGAGAATTTGTAACTTTGACCAATGTTGACTTACTAATTTTGGTCCTGAAGCCAGTCATTTCATGAGGTTTGGGCTGCCGACACCTTTTGTTGGTACTAAAACTCGTACTGCTAGTGCTAACAGCATACACAGTTTCTGTGTTCGCTGTAACATGTTTTGCATTTAGATTGAACCGTAAGGTTGAAGTGCCTCGCTGGTATGCAAACTCATTTTTGCACAGTTTGCACCAAACCATGCTTTTATCAAGGCTTTCGTCGGGTAGTCTTTTGAAATGAAATTTGCCTCCGATCAGTGCTAGCAACGCGCTTTCTTCCGACTCTTACATTGTTGTAGCTCTGATTTGTGCATCAATGTAATCGATGTACCAGGAAATCATGCATTGACAAAAGTTACCCTTTGCTTGGAATGCAAAGTGTGATTAAATGCATTATTTTTTTTAACGCTTTATGGAGTACATGCATTGAAGCTTCTCAGCTGTGCTCGTGCTAAGAAAAGGAAACATTTTAAAAATAACGTAACATGATTGTCAATGTAATAGTCTTGTGACCGTTATGAATGTTGCTGTCATCAAGGATTTGATTAGCATTATTTCTTTCAATCAGGTTCGTATTTGGAGGACATGTTGTGTTCAAGTTTATTCCGTGTTTGTCAACCGTTGTAAAGATAACAGGTTTCATTCATCGAAGTGTTCACCACCCAAATCGGAACTCGTGAATGTAAGATGTTCAACAGGCATTCCCGGTAGTAAGTTGTGGAAATTGCCTGTGAATATTTAGCGGTAGCGTGTGTATGAACTTAATTTAATCTTTTCCAGTCCTGCAAAGTCAGTTGACGTGAGCCGCTCAGAGTACATGCATCAAAGCTTCTCAGCTGTGCTCGTGCAATCTCGCGATGTCCACGACTTTATTTAATGTTAGCTAAGACCCGCCACTTCAAAGTTTCTTGCTACAGCAATTTTAACTCCGCAACAAAGTGATCCAAAGTCTCGTTTATACCTTGTGTCTTCTCATTAAACTTGTATGTACCATACTCGTCATAGGCATGACAAACGGCAGCGGGAGTGTGTCTATAAACTTAATTTAAACTTACGGTTCACACCGTGCCGTTTCCGCAGTTGTGTAATTCGGTTTTTGTTCAGCACTCTTTGGAACTGTTGCTTTTTGTCTGTGCACTGCGTCAGTTCACGTGAGCGCCGGTGTACATGCATCGAAGGTTCCCAGCTGTGCTGGTGCCATCTTGTCGCGATGTCCACGGCTGTATTTAATGTTAGCTAAGACCCGGCACTTAAAAGTTTCTCTCGCAGTTTCGCTGAGTTTGTGCCAAACACCGCCCTGACCATCTCATCTTCCTCTGCATAAGCACAGTCCTTCACCCATGAATATTTAGCGGCAGTGTTTCTATTGGATTGCCACTGACGGATGGCCTTATATGGGCAGGCACTAAATTACATGGGAGGCATAACTCCGCCTCCCACGGCCATCGAGCAGACATCTATTATAGTATATGGACGAAAAAATAGGTTCCAGTTATGACCATTACGTGTAGAATTTCGAAATGAATACATATATATACTGTATATATATATATATATACTGTATATATCACTGGTTGTTAGGAAAATTGGACAATGTTCATTATAAATTCTTTATTTTATGCATACAGACATATATTGATGCTTAGCATAGTGTTTTAAGTTGGATCTGTCCATCAGCCTTTGATAAACATAACTTTACCTGGCAATTGTTTTTAAAATGTTTAGCTGAGTCTCAGACTGTCCTTGAAGTCCATTACATTTTCTATTGGAGTTATCCAGTGTTTATTTTGGAGGTCTCACAAACTTTTGCGATCTAACATTAATTTTAATGTTCTTCAATATTAAACAAGAATGGAAAGCTGTTGTCTTTGACTAATGTTAAGTTACCTTGTCTTTTTTTAATGCAAGAACAGGCTAAACTTAAAAGTAGAAGTGAACTTAAAGTTATCAGAACTGGAGACTAACATAAAGCCCATCAGTGCCACAATGTTGCTTAGTCTTCATACTGATTTTGCAACATTTGTGAGTCATTTTCTTCTTCTTTTCCTTATTTTTACCTTAAATTGTTTGCAACCTGAGAATGTTTTTTCTTTCTGCTGTTCTGAATTCATGTATAACTGTATAATCTTTGTAAATTTTAGGATTTTTATTTTTATTCCATGCCAAACTACACTACTTCTCTTACATTAAAACTAATTAATTTAGAAAACATTTGACACACCTAAGAAAAACGAAAATTAATACACACAAAGCCTATGTGCAATCCCTAATTAAAATCTCCAAATGCAATACATTTAATTTATTTTGACTTTTTAGATGTTTCAGAATCCCTGCCTATCTTAAAATTACTCTTTTCTTAGCCAGTGTAAATGAATCAGAAAAGACAAAAAGAAGGGTTGGGAACCCAGAGGACACCCTATTTAATGTTCAAGTGGAAGTAGTCAAAGTAAATGCAAAATGAAGGTTAAACATCACGTGTGATGTGTTCTTGGGTCTTGAAGCTTGTATAGGTAATGTCCTTTACTGCCGGATGTCAGGTCCCAAATGAATGCTGACTTGCTGTGCTGAGTCTGTTTATGAATGAGAGGAAACGGAAGGTGGCAGATTGGGTGACATCCAGTTCAGAAGTGATGTCAGCAGTCTTCTGAAGAGTTCTCCTCCATTCTGACACAAACACAAACTGTATTAGTGGTGGTATTACACTAAAATCCTTCCTCTGTAGTTTTAGTTGCCCCAACATCTGTGAAACACACCTAATTCATGCAGAGAAATGAGGGTTGGGTGGAGATCTGGGGTGTCCTCTTGGAGATCAGATCACACTTTGGTTCTCAGTGATGCAACACAGGAAACATCCCAAGATGGAGTACTTACACATCGCAGGCACATTCATTTCCAACTGATCATACTTGGCCAGTTTTGAGTTGCTCATGATCTTCACACAAGCACGCCTTAGGTAAATAGAAATTACTGCAGTATCTAAAGAGAAAAATACTGAAACAGAAAAAATATGCAGCCTTCACACACACACCCTGTGTCAAGACGTGTGAATCCTGTAGTTGAAAGGCAGCAGTGCAAGCCACTGCATACACACTTGGCTTAGACTGGCTAGCACTGGCTTACATTTTTAATGTGCTGAGTATATGAAGTCTGACATCACCTATACTTTTAGCTGGGCTAAGCTCCCCAAATATCATACCAAGCTCCCAAGTTTGTCGGTCTACTGGTACTTGGTGGATTTTTTCACCCTTGTCATGGGCTCTTCCTCTCAAACTTTACTCCATCTTGACCGCCTTCATAACACTAACACGAGAGGTGTCAAACAGTGGGTGTATTTTTTCATTTTTGCCATAATTTTTTCTTATGCTTTCTGCTATCATTTTCAGTACAAATGTTATAAAGCTGCTTTAACTTCAGGAGTTTTTCTGTTCATTTTTATTAAGCTTATGCTGCTGTAGCAGAATGCGAGTTTCACATATTGCTTTTAAAGCATAATACTGTATTGTGTCTTACATGTTATTTTCATTTGTTTGATTGAGTTGTGCTGAGTAATAATATTTTGTTTCCAAATAAATAGAATTTTAAAAAAGTATCTTTACTTGCAGCTCTCAAAGACAAAACAGATAAGGCTTACTGAAATCTCTACAATGGCTTGATGCTGGTGGGCATATATGTATATATTGTCACACATGTGTGATTGGGGGCAGCCAAAAAGTCCAATGCAGCACGAAAACTCACCATATGGGGATATAAGACGGCGTACTAACGATTCTCTTTTTTTTATCAGAAAGACCAAAGAGCAGACGAAACCTGATGCGTGAAGTATTCGCTAAAAAATGAGCACGAACAAGGAAGACCTTCCACATTCCAGCTATTCCCACGTGACACTTCAACCCGGTCGCCCTTTGATGACATCATCTCCATCCCTTCCCATCCACCATTTCACTTCTACTTCAATTTCTGGTCCATCCGCCATAAAAATCAGCCATCTTTACGATGCTTCCACCAAATGTATATGATAGTTCTTTCGATCTGTAAAGAAGCTACAATTATTCTGGTTCCTCAACAGTATTTGAGGATGGTTTCCCAACTCTTAATCTCTCTCTTTGGTCTCTTTTATCACAGATTTGCATATTCAGCAGGATTTACTGTTCAGAAAATGAGTAAAGAACAGGACCCGAATATGGTACTGAGTACAATGATGACAGAGCTCCGGACTCTGAAGCTTGAGGTGGCAGAAAACTGATGGAAGCTTGCTGAAGCCTTGGAACAGTTCGTGGTAAAAGAGGTGGTACAGTTGGAGGCTACCCGGACTCTCCCAACCCCGCTAGTACCCCTGACGGAGTCGGACAACATTGAGACGTATTTGCTCATATTTGAGAGAACGGTCTCACAAAATCACTGGCTGAAGACTAAATGGGCACACATACTTGCACTGTACCTTAAAGGTGAACCACAGCGGGCCTATTACAATGTCCCTGAGAAGGAGGCTACTGTCTATGACACTCTAAAAGCGGAAATATTTCAATGCTGTGGCATAACCTCGGGCCAGCAGGTGAGGAAGTGGCGGCATTGGAAATATGATCTGGACCACCCATTGAGGGCCCAGGCATTTGAGATCTGGGGTAAGCTGGGCCACAGGCTGAAGAATCTATATATTGCCTTTCTATATATTGCCTTTGATTCTTGTATGTCTAAGCATTATTGTCTGATGAAGGCCCCTGGCAGGGGCTGAAAGCTCAGGAATAAAAACTACTTTATGATATGTGATTAATTTTCTCCCTTTGTGAATCTCCAGCTGGAACTATATATATATACTGTATATACAAAGTACTGTATATATATATATTGCGGCACCCGGCCGGGTGCCCAGGAGGAACAGAGGAGGGCTTGTACCTCCTCCAGACCGCGAGAGGGCGTCCGTCCTGGTTACGCTGGTGGCCTCGGGTAGAGGGCATGGAAGCCCAGCCCTGTAGGGGCCCGTGGTCACCGCCAGGCGGCGCCCCACTTCCAGACCATCATCTGCCACATCCGGCCGAGGCAGGAGCCCGACCGGGATGCCCAGGAGGACCGGAGGAGGGCCTGTACCTCCACCAGACCACGAAGGGGGGGCCCGCCCAGGTTACGTTGGTGGCCTCGGGTAGGGGGCATGGAAGCCCAGCCCTGTAGGAGCCCGTGGCCACCGCCAGGCGGCGCCCTGCTGCCTGAACAGCCCTGGAGCCCAGCACTTCCGCCACACCAGGAAGTGCTGGGGGGAAGACGACAGGGGACACCCGGACAGCTTCCGGAGTGCGCAGCCGGCACTTCCGCCACACAAGGGTGTGTCTGCGGAGGAGTGCGGGAAGCAGCTGGACCCCATCCGGGTTCCCATAAAAGGGGCCGCCTCCCTCCAGTCATTTGTGAGAGTCGGGAGGAAGCAAGACGGAGCTGGAGTGAGGACTGGAGGCGGCCAGGAGAGAAAGGCAAAAGGACTGCGTGGCCTGGACTTTGGGGGATCGGTGCTGGAGGCACTGGGGTGTGATTGCACAGTAATCTTGTAAATATTAGCGTAAATAAACGGTGTGTGATGAAAATATGATGTCCGTCTGTCTGTTCGGGCCAGCGTTCACAATATATATATATACAATATATATATATATATATATATATATATATATATATATATATATATATATATATATATATATATATATATATATATACTGCTCAAAAGAATTAAAGGAACACTTTTAATCAGAGTATAGCATAAAGTCAATGAAACTTATGGGATATTAATCTGGTCAGTTAAGTAGCAGAGGGGTTGTTAATCAGTTTCAGCTGCTGTGGTGTTAATGAAATTAACAACAGATGCACTAGAGGGGCAACAATGAGATGACCCCCAAAACAGGAATGGTTTAACAGGTGGAGGCCACTGACATTTTTCCCTCCTCATCTTTTCTGACTGTTTCTTCACTAGTTTTGCATTTGGCTACAGTCAGTGTCACTACTGGTAGCATGAGGCGATACCTGGACCCTACAGAGGTTGCACAGGTAGTCCAACTTCTCCAGGATGGCACATCAATACGTGTCATTGCCAGAAGGTTTGCTGTGTCTCCCTGCACAGTCTCAAGGGCATGGAGGAGATTCTAGGAGACAAGCAGTTACTCTAGGAGAGCTGGAGAGGGCCATAGAAGGTCCATAACCCATCAGCAGGACCAGTATCTGCTCCTTTGGGCAAGGAGGAACAGGATGAGCACTGCCAGAGCCCTACAAAATGACCTCCAGTAGGCCACTGGTGTGAATGTCTCTGACCAAACAATCAGAAACAGACTTCATGAGGGTTGCCTGAGGGCCCAAATGTGTACTGCGCCTGTGCTCACTGCACAGCACCGGGGAGCTCAATTGGCATTTGCCATAGAATACCAGAATTGGCAGGTCCACCACTGGCGTCCTGTGCTTTTCACAGATGAGAGCAGGTTCACCCTGAGTATATGTGAAAGACGTGAAAGGGTCAGGAGAAGCTGTGGAGAATATTATGCTGCCTGTAACATCGTTTAGCATGACTGGTTTGGTGGTGGGTCAGTGATGATCTTGGAGGCATATCCATGGAGGGACGCACAGACTTCTACAAGCTAGACAAAGACACCTTGACTGCCATTAGGTATCAGGATGAAATCCTTGGACCCATTGTCAGACCCTACGCTGGTGCAGTAGGTCCTGGTTTCCTCCTAATGCACGACAATGCCCGGCCTCATGTGGCAAGAGTATGCAGGCAGTACCTGGAGGATGAAGGAATTGAAACAATTGAATGGCCTTCACAATCCCCTGACTTAAACCCAATAGAACATCTGTGGGACATTATGTTTCGGTCCATTAGGCGCCGCCAGGTTGCTCCTCAGACTGTACAACAGCTCAGGGATGCCCTCATACAGATCTGGGAGGAAATGCCACAAGACACCATCCGTCGTCTCATTAGGAGCATGCCCCGACGTTGTCAAGCATACATACAAGCTCGTGGGGGCCACACAAGATACTGAAAAGCATTTTGAGTAGCAGAAATTAAG
This sequence comes from Polypterus senegalus, assembly GCF_016835505.1. Lineage (NCBI taxonomy): Eukaryota > Metazoa > Chordata > Cladistia > Polypteriformes > Polypteridae > Polypterus > Polypterus senegalus. The sequence goes on from NC_053157.1 coordinate 90,158,254, forward strand.
TTTTTGAAAAAATGGACTAGTCTGCCACATCTTCATTTCACTTTTTAGGGTGTCTACACAATTGAGCCCTCTGCAGGCAGAAAACTTATTTCCATTAAAAGACTTGGCATCCTTTTGTTCCTAAGACATTGCCCTGTCGTTATTTGTATAGATATCCAACTTCATATTGAGATCTGATGTATCTAATGTGTTTCTTTAAAGTGTTCCTTTAATTTGTGTGAGCAGTGTATATATACACACAGTATATAGATAGATATCACTGTTTGTTAGGAAAATTGGAAAATGTTCATTATAAATTCTTTATTTTATGGATACGAACATATATTGAAGTTTAGCATAGTGTTTTAAGTTGGATCTTTCCATCAGACTTTGATAAACATAACTTTACATGGCAATTGTTTTTAAAATGTTTAACTGAGTCTCAGACTGTCATTGAAGTACATTATTTTTTTCTATTGGAGTTATCCAGTGTTTAAATTCTAGTAATTTTGAAAATTTTAAGCTAAAAGTCAGACAGTAGAGTACTGGGGTTACTGGTGGGCATTCACATGGCTGGCAATGTACTGGCATTCCTGTCCTGCTCTAAGGCCTGGTGCTCAGATGGGCTCTGGCCTCCAGCAGACCAGGCAAATTCTCACACTCCTGTTATAAGTTATTTTACTACTTCTAATATTTTTAATTAAATTGTCTAATATTTTATACAATTTAAAAAAAATAGATTTTTTGAGGATGTGCTCCAACTATAGGGGATAACATTCCTCAGCCTCCCCGGTAAGGTCTATTCAGGGGTGCTGGAGAAGAGAGTTCAGTCGATGGTCGAATCTCGGATTCAAGAGGAACAATGCGGATTCCGTGAAACACTGAACCAGCTCTACACCCTAGCCAGGATCCTGGAGGGTGCATGGGAGTTTGCCCAACCAGTCCACATGTGTTTTGTAGATTTGGAGAAGGCATTCGACCATGTCCCTCGAAGCATCCTGTGGGGTGTGCTCCAAGAGTACAGGGTACAAGGCTCGTTGTTACAAGCCATTCAGTCCCTGTACAGGACAAGCAGGAGCTTGGTCTGTATTGCTGGTAATATGTCGAACTCGTTTCCTGTTGAGGTTGGACTCCGCCAGGGCTGCCCTTTGTCACCGATTCTGTTCATGAGTTATATGGACAGAATTTCTAGGCGCAGCCAAGGAGCGGAGGGGGTCTGGTTCAGTGACCTCAGAATCTTGTCTCTGCTATTTGCAGATGACGTGGTTTTGTTGGCTTCATCGGACAGTGACCTCCAGCTCTCACTGGAGCAGTTCGCAGCCGAGTGTGAAGCGGCGGGGATGAGAGTCAGCACCTCTAAATCCAAGGCCATGGTTCTCTGCTGGAAAAAGGTGGAATGCTTTCTCCAGGTTGGGAACACATTACTGCCTCAAGTGGAGGTGTTCAAGTATCTCGGGGTCTTGTTCACGAGTGAGGGAAGAATGGAGCGGGAGGCTGACAGACGAATAGGTGTGGCATCCGCAGTAATGTGAGCTCTGCAATGGTCCATCGTGGTGAAGCGAGAGCTGAGCCAAAAGGCAAGGCTGTCGATTTACCAGTCAATCTATGTTCCTACCCTCACCTATGGCCACAAGCTTTGGGTAGTGACCAAAAGAGCAAGATCGCGGATACAAGCGGCTGAAATGAGTTTTCTCTGCGGGGTGCCTGGACTTTCCCTTAGAGATAGGATGAGGAGTACAGTTATCCAGGAGAGACTCGGAGTAGAATCGCTGCTCCTCCGCATTGAGAGGAGTCAGTTGAGGTGGTTCGGGCATCTGGTTAGGATGCCCCCTGGACACCTCCCTGGTGGGGGTGTTCCGGGCATGTCCCACTGGGAGACCCAGGACAGACCCAGGACACGCTGGAGGGATTATATCTCCCGGCTGGCCTTGGAACGCCTCGGTGTCCTCCCAGAGGAGCTGGAGGAGGTGGCCAGGGTGAGGGAGGTCTGGGCTTCCCTGCTTAGACTGCTGCCCCCGCAATCCGACCTCGGATAAGCGGTGGATAATGAATGGATGGATGGATGGATGGATGGATGGATGGATGGATTTTATAAAATTTTTTAGTCCTATTCTATTTCCACTGTCTATTTCCTGATGTCTCTTTGGAATAAAAATATTTATCATTATAATCCATCCATCCATCTAGTATCCAACCTGCTATATCCTCACTACAGGGTCACAGGGGTCTGCTTGTGCCAATCCCAGCCAACACAGGGTGCAAGGCAGGACACAAATACCAGGCAGGGCGCCAGCCCACCGCAGTATCATTATAATAATACATTTTATTTATTTTATTCAAATTGTCTCACAAATGTTCAAAAGGATACAATAAAAAAACACAGAAAATACTTTCTTAATTTTAATAAGATACCATAAACAAGAACAAACTAACCAAATGCCCAATGACCATGAACAAGTAACAATATTTTATGCTGTAAATCATCACAAGCATCAGGACAAATGGGATGAATTGAGACAAGGCATAAGAATGTCAGTGTAAGTTAAACGCCTTCCTCAACAAATTGTGCACTTAGTTGCCTTTTACAAATACCTGAGTCAGCAGTTAAATTACTTTCTCGGGAGGACATTCCAAAGTCTCTGTGCAAGACCTGAAGCCACACACAGAGCACGTGTTAATTTTCTGGCCACAACAACATTGGCAGGAGGTTAAGTGGAACCTCTAATGTGTTCTTAATTGGACTACTTGTATTCAGTTTGATGTGCTCTGTTTACTCTGTATTTTGACATCCATTGTATGCCCCACCTACCTGGAAGGGAAATCTCTTTTTGAATTGCTCTTCCCATTTTTTTTTTCCTGCAAGGATTTCTTGTGAATTTTTCCATATCTTCTTAGAGAATCAAGGCTAGGTGGTTGTCAAGAAACAGGGCCTGTTAAAGCCCATTGATGCATTCTTCATGTGATTTGGGCTACACAAGAAATAAATGGCTGTTGTTTTTGTTGTGATGACTTTTTCAACCTCTTTAACTTTCCGACAAAAGTTACTTTTCTCAAATGTTTACATTTTAAAAATAAAATCGAAATTAGGAGCCTGACATGCTAATTCTCTCTCCTTAGCAGGAATCAACACTAGTCCTGCTTTAAATGAGTTGCAAGAGTGCCATCTGGTGGACATAACTTAAAATATGTTAGAATGGAAGAAAAATAAAATTCAGAAAATTGCTGAAATTCATCTATTGAAGTTCTCATTTAAATAACCGCCCATATTATTCAGCATGGCTTAAGTTAAGTCATATTACATATCCATTCACATACACTACCAATATTTTGAACCTGACTAACATGAAAGACTAATCTAATTAAAAATACAAAATTTAAATGAATTTATATATTTACAAATGTATGCAAGCAGTGTTCAGGGCAAGTGTGTGTTTGCATAAGTGTATTCCTTTTCTTCTTTTGTGCTTTTATAAACTTAAATATTTCAAGATTCTACTTAAAGGGTTGTCACAGTTTGCTTCTCCTCATGATTTCTGGGCAAACGGGAATCCTGGGGTATGGGATCTTCTGGTAGGTGTGGGGTACAGCCCGGACACAGACAGGTAGACATGATGTTTGCACCTCACAATGCCTTTCTCTTCTCTGGTCCGCCTCTACTCCTCTCCTCCGAGCTCTGTCCTCTTCCACCCGACTCCAGCCATCAAATGGAAGGAGGCAGCCCCTTTTATGCAAGCCCGGATGGGCTCCAGGTGCTTCCCGACACTCCTCCGCAGACACTCCCCTGTGTGGCGGAAGTGCCGACTGTGCACCTGGAAGCACTCCGGGTGTCCCCAGTCTTCTTCCCCCCAGCACTTCCGGGTGTCCCCAGTCTTCTTCCCAGGGCTCCGAAGGCAGCGGGGCGCCCCCTGGCGGCAGCCACAGGCCCCTACAGGGTTGAGCTTCCAAGCTCCCTATCTGTGGTCCCCAAAGCAACCAGGGCGGTTGACCCCACATGGTCTGGGGAAGGCGCAAGCCTTCCTCCAGTCCTCCTGGGCATCCCGGCCGAGTCGCCTCCCCAGCCGTCTCTGACATAGCACAGAACAGCTCTCTTTATTGTTCAGGAAAGGCCTGGAACCCACTCCCAGGAGGGTCACGGACATGATGGATACACAGACAGCCCAGTAGGGCCAAAATGAGAAAGAACAGCCAAACCTTTTCAGGTCAGGTCACAAAACTCAAAAACTACTCATGAAAATGGAAATGAGATCCTCTTGGCCCAGTTCACTTCATGTTCAGCAAAATGAAGGACTTCCACCATGTTAGGAGTTTTTACATAAGAAATGGGTGCCTAACCTTGTAAACCATAGGTGCTTGCTTTCAGTCCTGGAGGGCCTTAGTGGTTGTAGCTCATTCATCCAACACACTCCCTTAACTCAAACTCAATATTGTTGCTGGAGCGATTACTGCTTGTTTTAGTTAACTTGCCTGTCAAGATTCCTAACCCTTAAATGTCTCTTTCAGTTTTTAAACAACTTCATTCGCGTTTTCTTAATCTACTGCCAATTAACAATGACTTGAAAATAACAACTACCTAAATTGGTGTTATTTACACTTGTGTGCATTGATCATGAAGTATTTGTTTTAATAATATATTTGTAAAGAAACATAGGAGAAAAAAAATCAAAAAGACTGAGAATAACTGTTTTTGTTTGCTTAACTCCATAATTAATTTGGATGACCTTCTTCAAAAAGAAAAACCTATTACATAACAATGACTTCACTTGGCACAATAAAAGCACTAACACGCCATAAAATTGAAAAATAAGTTTTGTTATTTGCAATGATAGGCTTCCACTTGAGCAATTTGTTTGGAATAAAAACCTGCAGCTATTCACAGTCCTCCAGTACCATCCTCAGGCACCTCTGACCCCTTTAGGTTTGGGCCCAGTGGCGCCAAGGACTCCAATTTCAACACTCAGTTACTGAAAAGCTTACTGAAGGCCAGATATAGAGCTTGGGAATTATTGGGACAGGAGAACTGCATTTAACTCTTCACTTTGAGTAAAATAACCTATTTTTATTTAAAAAATATATGGTGGCTGAAGTGTGGGTTCTTCCTCTGGTTGTCTAAGTGCCTCACTAGGGTTACAGGGTCTACAGTTTAACTTTGTGCAATGGGAAGTACTATTTAGCTTTTGATAATTGTTTGACGTCATTTAAGGATGAGTTGGAATTCTTTGATTATCTGCATTCCTACCACAACCTATGGTCACGAGCTATCGTAAGTAACCACAATCACTAGCCTTAGAGATAGGGTGAGGAGCACAGCAATTCCAGATGAGCTCTCCTCTGTATCAAAAGGAGCCAGTTGAGGTGGCTAAAGCATCTGATTAGGATATCTTCTGGATGGCAAACTGGGAGAAGTCCTCAGGCCAGACCCAGGATATGTTTTAATGTCTAGGAATGTTCTTTAATTAGAGACAGTTCACCTACGGGTGTATCGAGACAGGCTTGAATACATCTTCTCTCCAGTGTTGTACAGTATAAAGTACTTAACAGCTATCCTTCTATATAAAAGCGGTCGTCCTTCTGTCCCGTGAGTGCTACGCAGGCGCGGAGTTTCACACACGCCCTGTCCATTTTGCAATGCACGATGGGTTTTGTAGTTTCGTTTTTCCAGGTAAAAGATGATTTTCTACTCCAGACTGTGCGATATCTTCTTCTTCTTTCTTATTATATAAAAGCGGTCGGGATTGTCCTTCCGTCCCGTGAGTGGAAAGCGTAGTGGTATTCCGCTTATCACAGACTTACTACTTGCAGCTTGCGGTATGAAGCAACATGATGTGACCAGAGTTCTGGTGCTCCCATTGTTCCCTTGCTTTTGTGCGCGATGCGCTGGAAAAATAGACAAAATTTATGTCTCTGGAAATAATTAATGTTGATGGAGTACAAATGCCTCACCGCGTAGTAAATACTGTATCAGGGGGGTTCAAAAGGGCGACCTCAATATAGAAAAAAAGTTTCAATTTCATCAGAAAAATAACAGAAAGTATGAGTATTAAAGTAATACCGCTCAAATGCAATATAACCAAATGAATGAGTTTGTATAAAATATTAAATTGATCTACATTTTGAATTGCCTTAAGAAGTGGTCAACTTAAAAGTCGGGTGCCTTAAAAGGCGGGTCAGCCTAGTACTTAAATAAAAGTTGAGATATCTTTATGGAAAGTGACTCAAGTAAAAATAAACATTGCCCATGAGAAAACTCATCAAAAAGAAAATTTAAAGTACCTGATATTATTTTTATAATCTGTCAAAAGTACAAGTAAATGTGGTATCTCTCTTTATTTTAGAAATAACCAAAAATAGTGTGTACATTTTTAAATAAATGAAGGCTACTGTCGTTTTGCATGTGAGTTGCATTGCAATCATTAGTGTTTAAACCAAGTAACCACAACTTGAAGCAGTGACGTTTAACACGAGTAGACATTTAGTAGGAATGGTGCTAATAGGAGCTGTGTACAGGCTTCCCCACTTTAAATATGCAAAAGCAAATGCTCACAATGCGAATATGTTAAAATTTACTTATTTGAAAAACATTTTTCAGCATTCCATAGATCCCCAAAATTACCCTCATTTTTTTTCAGATATCACTGAACTACACAAAAATTGATAGAAGTGGTGTAATAGTAGCATTAGTCATCAATACAACCCCTTACAATGTTTAATAAAGTGTTTTGACTGGACTTTATCATTTGTAGTTTCACTTTTCTTAGAATTCACCATCTGCTTTCGAGCCGTGATGCCCAGGATCCCGTGGGGTAACATGTACTGTAACATACATGCACACAAGTACACCTCTCAGCAAGTTGCCGAACAGCCCTGTCCCAAAAACACTATATTAAAGTAAATTAGAAATACTCTAAAAGCATACTCAAGTACAATAACAAAGTATTTCTGTTTATTACTATGCAATACTGCTTTTCTCAAAACATCACTGTCTGCCTCCCTTCACTGTCTCATTCATTAGTGCTCAAAATAGGGGAAACAAAATACACTAATATGTCAATGGTGTTCTGTATCTGTAAGAGGACAACTCCCTCTACTGACACTAACAGTGTAAATGATAATTAGATCTGGCATATGATTATATGAATATAGAAATCTCCTATTCTGTTCTCATTGCCAAGCAATGGCTTAGTCACATGCCTTCCTAGTATTTAGCAGAGTCAGTTTTTGTGATAATCATCATTCGTTACTTAGCTCCTTTCTAGTGAACGTAGTGCCTTCCATTGACCAGTTCCCAAATATGATCTCCTAACTGACAGTAACTGACTGAGTATTGTCAGTACCAGATCGTCACTATAAACAGTAGTCACATGCTCCTAGAAGCGGTGAACACAGAACCTGGGACAAAATGAGAAAAACGAAAAAAATAATGTTGTGGGTTTCTATCTATACAATATGCTATCATTGGTTATCCTAATGCATAAGGTGTTGTAAAAAAGGAAATATGCTTAGTGAGGCCATAAAAGCTCCCACAGCTGTGGGAGAATTAGATTGCTGCCAGTAGGCAGTTAGCCCTGTGGGTACATATGGTGCCCCAGAGGCTGTTTACCAAAGGCAGCAAAGGGATTATGGCATCTTCAGAGAAAACTGGTGAGGTTATTTCCACATGATAATGAATGACAGGAGTTCCAGTGGATGCCAGACAGTCAGAAAAGGGGCAGTGTATGGTCCCAAAGCAGTGACAATGTTGGTCTTTTAAGGTTGAAGACTGGCATAACTTCTATCTTCGTAAGAAGAAACCATATAGTGCTGCCCTTTTAACATAAACAGTCTAGAAGTTTCCAGGATTGGTACCTTCCTTGCACCAGATTATGCTGTGGGTAGAGGTTGTAGCCACTCCACTACTTGCCAAAAGTCAAAAACTGAATTAAGCAGGTTTGAAAATGTTATGTTATACAGCCGCTTTATTTCTAATAATCTTCTTCTTTCATAATGTATAATTTCACACCATGTTTACGCAGTGATTTTCTACATGTAGCATATTCCTGTCCAAATGTTTCCTTGGCCCTTTTATGTCTATATCTTTATATAAAGTCTCTGTTTTGCTTTATAGGCAGCCATTTCATGCACTTTATTTTATCTCTTGTAACCCACGTTGGGCTTCTCTTGATTTATTGCCATTTGCAGCATTTTTTTAAACAATGATTCACTCTATCTTTCTACAAAGTGCCCTCTGTTTCTCTTGAGGAGGACACAGGTAAACTTCCCTTGGTTTCTTTTCTCCTTCTGTCATATGTTTTGAGAGGGGAATAAGCAGAAGGGACCATTTATAGCCTTTCCTCAAGACTTTAGTTAGTTTTAATTTGGTCCCATCATTTTCAAATTCCTTTGTTAGACATGTTTTGGTTCTGCTGTCTACATTTTTATTGTCTTCTACAAAAACAAAATAATGGTACCTGAAGCATCTGGAGTTCTCACTACCCAGTTGAGTGATGTCTCCTCTGCATTCAGAGTGTTTGGTTTGATTGACATTTTCCATTCATTCTTTATCAGAATGTCTCAAACTATTTATGTCATTTAATTAAACCTATTTAGTATGAAGGAGTCAAAATCTATGCCAGCACAATAAGAATATGCAATTCAAACATAGACAATGAACTGGCTATGAACTGAGCCCACATCCAATAGTGAGGAAGCAGCATTAAACACCTCACCAGGGTGTTGCCCTCCTTCATTAATCTACTCTTTCATCAATCCAGCTCGGGGTCATGAGGGCTGAAGACAATCATCACAGCATTGGACATCATGATAAAACACATTTGGAGGTCCATGGCAGTGTCCTAATTTTCAAATAAAAACAGTGCACCCGAGCTCATTATAGGTGCGGATAGTAGTGTAATTGAGTGGCTCCAGGATGTTGATGAGAATATTAACTGGACATGCACAGCTCGGCCATTTTTTTCATTAGCATTCTGGGTTTCGAAATTACACCGTCAGTGCCTACTAAGTTTAAAAGGAGCTTGAGCAGGATACAGCAGAGTATGAGAAAATGAGAGAGAGAAAGTAAGAAAGTGATCAAAATTGAGATCAAGATCAAGATTGTGATCATGAAAAGGAGAACAAAAAGAAAGGCCAGAAGTTTAAAGAAAAGGAAGAAAATCAGGAATGTGGCTTAGCCGGTGTTGCTACAAAGAGGAGCCAGGTGGTTGGGAATGTGCCCCTGAGTGAAGTAGTGGTGCTCCAGGGATGGCTCACTCCTGCTGAGCATCCAGAGTAACAGTAGCAACCTTGTAGCGGGGCTACATAGGTTGTGTTGTCAAATGTCAGTACTGAGTGCGTCTCGTTTCATTGTCCCGTTTGCTGCTTGTGTGTGTATCAGTAAAGGGGGACGGATAATGGAAGAAGACCACAGCCTCAAACCTGGAAAACACCTGTTCGCTATTAATCAATTACAGCCGTCACAGGACTATTTAAGCCATCAGGAGGGAATAGCCAAAAGGGAGAGAGAGGAAGAGAGAGGAGGAAGAGAAGGAGAAAGAGAAAGAGAAGGAGAAAGAGAAGGAGACTTTCATTTCACAACCACGAGCCATCTAGACCTGCCGTATTCCATTTTTCAATTCGCCGGACTGACTTCAATATCCTCATCACGAGAGACCCTGGGGTCGGACTTCATTATCCACCACGCACCGAGGATCCACGATGAGGCTGTTCTATTTTGTTCCGGGAAAATCAAACGACTCATTTACCACTAGTTCAGTCAACCGTATTCAGGACAGTTTTTATAACCGGACTCAAGTTCATGATCATTTCTGTATCTCATTCATTTTTGTTATTTGTGTTGTTTGTTATGTTACAAGGGCAAGGGAGGGTTTTGTTGTATTTATATATGGTGGTGTCTCGTTGTTGATGTGGTGGAGGGATATTTATATTTAAGTTTCTTTCTATTTATGCATTTGTCTTGTTTCATTTAATACATTTAATCGGTATAATTTTACATATCTGCTTTTGTGAATTTGTATTTACACCGTCAATTGTGGGGAAAAGTGTACTTTGTTAGAGGGTTAGGGTTAGGGTTAGGGTTACAAAGGGATGACTTCACCTGTCAGAGGATGCCTCCTCTTGGTGAAGAGACCATAATAGGTGAGCAGAGGGGATATCCGTTTTTAGAAGGAAGAACATTGTCTCAAGAGGAACTTTAAAGTGCAGATTCTGACTGTGATTTTAACCTGTTTGCTTTCAATTTAGGGTTTTATGAAAGAAAAGAGCCAATACTGAAAAAAATGCTAGAAAACATGAATTTCTTCATTTATAAAATATCTAAATGGAAGTCAGTGCAATAGCATTGCATACTGGTTTTGGTTTGAGTTGAGTTGGTTTTGAAGTCTAAGAGCCCATATTTAGTGAAGAGCTCTGCATAATACACTGAATTGAAACTGAAGCTTAGGTAATTTCTCCAAATTATGCATTTTGTACATATGTCCTTTTAAGTCTTAGGGATTCTACCCATTGACAATGACTAAAGGCTGACGAGAGTTGTTAATTCAGAGCTGCGGTGTTTGCAGCAAATGATAAAAGGTTTATTTCTGGTTCATGTATAGAAAGGGCAAAAGGAATTTGGATGATCAGACATATCTTAGTGCCTTCAAATGGACTGGCATCCCAGCCAGACTTTGTTCCCACCTTGTACTTGATGCTGATAATTCATAAAAATAGATGGATGGATGCATAGTAGTACCAAAAGGCCCTTTAAACCTCAGTAATCTGCAGATGGAAGTCAATCAGTTTTCAAAGATGTGCTAAAAACAAAGAACATCAAAAGACACATTGGGAAGACACTTAAAACTGCCATCTACTAACCAGTAAATAAAAGTGCAAGTATTACGTAGAAAAAATGTGAAAGACAGGACTGGGTAGACAGACCCATGAGCAGGGGTGAGCAAAATAGTGTAAGCGCATCAATGTAAGCCATCCTCAATAAATTCCAGTTCAGCATGCTGGACATGACAGGCCATTAAGAGCACAACAGTATCACACAAAGCAGGCTGTGGGTAAATAGGAAGGGTACACGGACAACAGTGATACCTAAATACAAGTGGACAAGTGACCACACGTTATATAGATAATGTGCAACGGTCCAGAGTGAGATATTTAAGAGGTGAAATTTAAAATCAGGTAAAGTGATGCTCTTTAAAGCCTTTTTATATTTTATTGTGTTGAGCAGGAAATCTTCATGTATTTACACCATTAATATGTTTCAAAATGAGAAAAAAAAATTACCAAAATATCTTTCTATTTTGTGAGCATGCTTTCTTAAATTTAAAGTTAATGCATAGCTAGTCCTAGCCTAGGAGATACCCGTTTCCCACTGGGCACACATACACTGATGTTTAGTTGACCAACTTGATAGAAGAACTGTACCCAATACGTACGATAGACTCCAGCCCACAGCAACATTCAGTTAGATGACAAGTCAGAGAAAATCAATGCAGACACATTATGAAGGTGCAAACACCTAACAGAAGTAGACATCAAGTGAGCCTGGGTTTAGAAGGGAGGCTGCTGCACCACCAAGCTGCTGCTGTACATTCATCCCCCAATATATGATGGCAGCATCCAGTACAGGGCAGTTGCACGCTTTGAGGTGCTAACCTATCACTCTACTTATAATTATCATTAAACCCACTTGTCTTTGGGATTTAGGAAGAAATCTAAAGGAAAACAAATTCACACATGGTAGAACATGCAAACTCCTCACAGACAGCCATCAGGTCCCAGAACTCTGAAGCTGTGGGGTAGCAGCCTTAATCACTGTGTCATCATGCCACCTTGTCCTATCAGCAGATGTTTCTAAGAACCATAAATGTCTCATTTCAAAGGTATTCCTCACTTTTGCTCTTCATACATCTGTTCATTCATTTTTTGGTATCAGCCGTCTTTGTGATATAGTCACAGTAAAGCAAACACACCAATTGAGCCAATTAGGAGTCATCAATTCACTAAACATGGAAGTATTCCAAAGAGGGATTGGAAATCAGACTCCAAACACATGCAAACACCACACCGTGATGCAGTGACTGACCAACTGGGACAGGATCGAAATCCATTTATTAGGTGGGGGAATTAACTATTATCTTCTACCCCTCTGTCCCTCTATGCTCAGCCAATATTAATGAAACATTAATGCAGTGAGTCCACTTGAGTGCATATAGAAATGGCCTTCACTAAGGGAAGGACTCCATAATGAAGTACAGCTACTTCATAACAGCTAAGAAACTTTGAAATAAAATCTGGAATCAATTGTACCTGGGAGAGACTATAATAAACTTTTTAAACTATATAATAAAATTTTCAAACCATGATAAACGACAAAGCACAGTGAATATAATTTTTAAAGCAGACATGTGGATCTGTGCCTTTCAGTTGCATGCATCAAGGTTAAGATGATCCTTTATCAGCAGGGCTACTGATCAACCTTAAGTAACTTAAGATGGTGGAAAGTGGACTTCTGAACTGAATGCCATGGCAGGGTGCCAGAATGAAAGCCTTTGCTGGAACAAACTCACAAGGATATGTAATGGTGCTGTGGTCTCATCAGGCAAAAAGTGGCTTTTATGGTCTCACTCATCCATTGGATCAACGTAATGTCATGTGCAGGCTAGTTATTGACACTGAAGAGAGGTGCTGCCTATTTGTAAAACCACATAATGCCAGCACTGTCGGTGTGAGGGCCTATCCAGAGCAAGAGACAAGGTTCAGCAGATGATATGACCATCTCGGTTGGAGTGTGAAGTAGAGTTACTACCTAATAACATCATTGTTGACTCATCAAAACATGTAAAATAGAAAAGGTAATGGCTGCCTATCATCAGATTGCACTGAAGAAACACAATGATAGTAGAGAGTGCTTGGAATTTACGAAGCATGGGTTCAGGTCCCTGATGGTGACCTACTGCAGTCATGGTACATGTATTATGTCCATATACTTTACCTGACTCTGCCTTTATTTTAGGGTGAAGATCCTGCAGATCAATTATCTTAATCACTGATTCATTGTCATCTCAAATCAAAAGTACTATAGGATCTGTCACAAGAAGTCAGGTGAAGTGAAGTGAAGGTGTCAGTAAAGAAGAGAGCACATAACTAATCTGGGTGGCACAGTATTGAAGTGGTCAGTGCTGCTGCCTCACTGATTTACTGTCCTGTGTTTGAGTCTCACACCTCTGCATGTTCTTCTCAAGTCTGTGCAGATTTTTCCTTTTGCGTCCTGAGAGATCCAGGTTACATAAATTGGTGATTCTAAGGTGGCACTGTATTTGTGTGTATGTGTGTACACGAGTGGACTAGCACCATATCCAGAGTGGATTCTTACCTTGCACCTAGTGCTACCAGAATAGGCTTCAGCCCTGTGGATCAGATAAAGCACTTCTAAGAGTGTTATATTATTAATTTGGAGTAACAAAGTGATGTTGTGTCACAACTATTGCCTCACAGCTGCAGGAGACAACGATTTTCTTCCAGTTCTAAAGGAGGGAATGAAAACAAAATTGGGTGCCATTATGAACAATGCTGCACATCCTTTCTCTGACACACTAACACCTGAGTACTTTCATTCAACAAATTATTCAGCAGAAGTGTGTCAAAAAACTCCTGCTACTGGGGATACCAAAAGCAATACGCCTGCAGAATGCCTCATTCAGAAGTTTTCTTTCTTTTTAGTCATGTTACAGACCATATTGTGCGCATACGTATATTGTATACTAGCAAAATACCCGTGCTTCGCAGCGGCGAAGTACTTCCCTTAATTTTTATTTAAGAAGAAAATTAAACCTTTTTAAACTGAGGGAAAATATACCAATAATTATTTGTTAAGGATCTCTTTGTATACCACATTGTGAGTTCGGCCCTCCGGTTGTAATACGACCAAGCTGTGCGCTGAGCTTACTCTTGAGCATGCAACGTACAGTTGGCCATGTGAACAGTAATCTTGTTTCAAATCTCACAGCTTGGATTGCTGCTGTCATAATCGGTTTGAGTTTCATGGTTTGTTTCAATTCCGTTAGTATTTGCAGGACTTGTTGTGTTGAAGTGATATTCGGCATCTGTCATGCGTTGTAAGTATACAACCGGTTTCATCGATAACTTCACATCCAGCTTTTGAGAGTTTAAACATTCATAAACATCAAAGTGTCCACTACTGAAATCGTCACCTGTGAATCTAAGATGTTTAAGAGGCATTGGCGGTTGTCAAAAGGTGTAAAATATTTGGCCATTTCGGTACACTTGAAAGCGACAACCGAACAATTCACCGGCAGCCATCAACTCGCATGCAGAACCATAGGTGAAGGGCTTAAGCATTTCACTCTTCTAGTGCTCCTGTGTAGTATAATTATCTCCTGTACCGTCATCAGTCCACACCTTGAACCTGTCCCAGTCATTCAATACATAAGACACACTGTTCCTCCGGATATCAAGAGTGAGCCTGATATGGCCGTGCAATATGTAACAAAGAGAATGGAAAAGGCAGGTGTCATCTCCAGGCATGGAAACCACTCGGTAAGTGACAGTTCTTTGATCGATGGTTGATCACCTCGATAGACAAGTTAATGGGGGTACGGTTGGAATGATAAAGGAAATGGGTACCTGAACAATGTAAAGTAAGTCTAAAATACCTACACAATAACTATAATCGTAATAAATGAACAATAAAACAGCGGAGAAGCTGTGGATTAAATAAAAATGCTGTAGTTATCAGCAGGGAGACGTGAATCCCATGGCGAAGCAAGGAAGGGAATGTAGAGACTGGAGTGACAGACGGCCTTATATAGGCAGGCAGCCAACATGTGGGAGGCGTTGGGATGGAGGATCCAACGCCGCCTCACACGGTGACCGAGCTGCAGGCTATGGACGTATATATATGTACGTAAGTAGGATTCTGTTAGCGTTGGGAACCCGCGTACCAAATTTCTTGAAGATGGGCCCATAAGTAACAAAGACCATTGAAAAGTTCAATATGGCGGCAGACAGTGACATCATACCACCGAAATAAGTACCAAATTTCAGCCTTCTACCTACATGGGAAGAATTAGTGGCATTGGAAAGTTCAATATGGCGTCCGACAGTGGCATCATACCATCGAAATAAGTACGTACATCGGCTTCGGTTAGCGCAGGGAAGCCGCCTACCAAATTACGTGAAGATGGGGCTATAAATAAGAAAGTTCAACATGGCGGACGTTGTCGACCGTTATCGACCGTTACGTGTAGAACTTCAAAATGAATTCTGCTTAACTTTTGTACAGAAGCTGTAAGGAATAAGCCTGCCAAATTTCAGCCTTCTACCTACACGGGAAGTTGGAGAATTAGTGATGAGTCAGTGAGTGAGTGAGTGAGTGAGAGCTTTGCCTTTTATTAGTATAGATATGCATTGTATATGTATATATATTGTACATTTATTGTATATTGTCTATCTATATTTGTCCATCTATTTATGTACAGTATTTGTTTATTAAAGAAGATGTAATTATAATTAATTTAGTTTGAAAACATTTTAAGCATTCCATAGCCCCAATAAATTACCCCCATTTTTGATCAGATATTACTAAACTACATAAAAATTGACAGAATTTATTTAAAGAGCTTCTGTAAAAAGCCATATGTTCCTCTGGGAACAAATTATGTTCTACCTAAAATTGGCATTTTTAAACTGCTGTGTGTGTGTCCTGTGATGGAGTTACCTTTTCCAATCTTTTGACATGGTCAAAATGTGGCCAAAAGTAAAAAACCCAAACTAAAAAGTGAGGCCAAAATTAAAGTAAAAAAAAATCACAAAACAAGATTGATATCAGGAGTTTCAAAAGGAGTTTTTAAATAGCAAAACTGTAGACAAAGACCAGGATTGTCCATGACTTGGGTATGGAAGCATGGAAAGGGTGACCTTTTAATCCATCATGAATTAGCACAGGGTTCTCAGATTATGTAAACATACCCGAGCAACAGCGATGGCGTCCCAGACAATAAGTACATAGAACAGCAACTCCTGCAAAAGACAACACAGCAAAGGAAATGGTTCAAAATCTACTCTATATATTGTGGACTTGAACCCGGACACAGACAGACGGACATTGTTGGCTCCAACACACACTGTTTATTTACAAACTATTTACAAAAATTCACGTGCACCCCCCAGTGCCTCTTGCACCGATTCCCCAATGTCCAGGCCTCACAGTCTTTCTGCCTCTCTCTCCTGGCCGGCTCCAGTCCTCTCTCCAGCTCTGTCCACTTCCACCCGACATCCACCAATGACTGGAGGGAGGAGGCCCCTTAAATAGGAACCCGGATGGGCTCCAGCTGCTTCCCGGCACTCCTCTGAAGACACGCTCCAGTGTGGCGGAAATGCCGGCTGCGCACCCGGAAGCCCTCTGGGTGTCCCCTGTCTTCTTCCCCCCAGCACTTCTGCCACACCAGTCCACCGGGCACCGGGGCGCCGCCTGGCGGTGGCCACAGGTCCCTACAGAGCTGGGCTTCCAAGCCCTTTACCCAAGGCCCCCAACATAACCAGGACGGACGCCCCCTCGCGGTCTGGAGGAGGCACAAGCCCTCCTCCGGTCCTCCTGGGCAGATGCTACAATATATAAAATCCTAGGCCTAAAAGTGCAACGATTTTATGTGACATTTTTATGTCACATTTTTTGTCACGCTTTAAATTGGGCTTATTTTAAAATCTACATTTATATGTTTGGTATCATTCCTTTCAGAATTTATCGAACTTTAATGTGATGTTATTAGATTTTCAGATTCTTATTCCATTTTTAAATAATAAACAAAAATATCAAGAAAGTTGTGGTTTTTAATATCAAGAAAGTTGTGGGTTTTTTTTTTGATCGAGTAAACTTTCTTTCACAGGAACAAACTATTAAAAACAATTATCTATTGATAACACCAATGTTTGTATTAAGGTGATTTAGTTAGTTATGATGACCCATTGCCTACCACTTTAGTTTTTATGTGATTTCATGTGAGTCATTTTTTAAAAAGTTTTTTTATCTATAAGAATGTCATTTAAAACAAAAGGATCGTTTATTTAGTCTCTTATTCTCATCGAGCATGGTGGACGTCAGTGTAATTTTTGAAGTGTGTTTTATTACATTGTGTTCATTAGGGTGAGTTCATGGTATAATGCTGTAGCAGTCCGGTGCCACTAAGATTCACACCATTGGAGAAACGATGATTTATTTATTTTTTTGGTGCAGACTCCAGGGACGCATCCAGCCTTGGCCCGACCCACACACACTCACAAGTAGAGACAAAAAAGCAACCGATAAGAAAACAATTAAAAAATGTATTAAACACTAATAAACAAAATATAACTACAAGCTAAACAATCCTACCCCAGTTTCCCTTAAGGTGATGTACAATAAACGCAAACAAACCACAACAATAAAACACTTAAGACAATGTCCTTATACAGTCCAATACAGCAGGAGCAGGTGAAATGATAAGGTGTGAAGATGAGAATCCCGTGAACAGCTTCCATAGAAATTAATGAATTAGTGGGACATCTGTTGGTGAAGAAAGATTCACGGATCTTGATTTTGCTGACGATGCTGATGATATTCGCAGAGTCAATGGAGGCTCTGATCGGGGCGCTCGAGAGACTGAGTGAGAAGTCTGAGTGTCTGGGCTTGCGAATGTCCTGAATAAAAACCAAGATCCAGGCCTTTAATGACCTCTTGGGCACAGCCATCAGCAGTGTGTCTGTTTGCGGAGAGAGTGTTGACCTTGTTGAGAGGTTTACTTACCTTGGCAGTGACATTCATGTCTCTGGTGACTCTTCCTATGAAGTCAGTAGACGGATTGGGAGAGCATGGGGGGTGATGAGGTCGCTGGAAAGGGGTCTGTGGCGCTCCCGATGTCTATGCAAAAGGATGAAGGTCTAAGTCTTTAGAGTCCTGGTGCTTCCTGTCTTGCTATATGGTTGTGAGACATGGATGCTATCCAGTGACCTGAGGCAAAGACAGAACTCCTTCAGTAGTGAGTCTTTCCGGAAAATCCTTGGGTACCGTTGGTTTCACTTTGTGTCAAATGAGCAGTTGCTCATTGAGTCCCGAATGAGGCACATTACCTGCATTGTGAGGGAGCGTCAGTTACGGCACTATGGCCATGTGACGTGTTTCCCCAAGGGTGATCCAGCTCATAAGATCCTCATTGTTGGGGACCCGAGTGGCTGGACCAGGCCAAGGGGTCATCCACGTAACACCTGGCTGTGGCAGATAGAGGGTAATTTCCGGAGGGTGGGACTGGACCGTGCGTCTGCCTGGGGGTTGCAAACTGGGATCCCGAGTTGTTTCGATGTGTAGTGGGTGCGGCAATGCACTGTACCAGTGCATGCTCCCCAACTTGACTTGACTTGTCCTACCAGTAGTCCTGAGTGATGAGACATGAGATTTTGAGGAGCACTCCTTTTGAAGACACACGACTATACACACGACAGGCAGGCATGAGACGTTTAATCTAACGTGAAACGATCCAGGGCACAATTGATTTTTCAGACAACACGTTGGACAGGATACACAAACACCAATCTCCTTTTGCTCCATCAGGCCTCCCTTTTAAACTTTCCTGCTGGCCTCTTTCATCCCAGCAGCCCCTACTTCCATTCCCGTCATCCTATGCGGGTAACCCCTTTGGGCTGCTGGGAAGTGAAGTTCTCCCCATGGTAGCACTGCAATAATGCTTTTATACAGTTCCATGCTTAGGCTGTCTCATCTGACATCACACTATCATGAAAGAATGAATAGTTGCAAAAAGAAAAAAGGGAAGCCCTTCAGCTTTTATCATATAAGTGGAAAAAATTAACAAACAGGTCAACATAACCACAAATAACAGAAATTCCATCCCTGGTGTTGTGGCATTTAGGCAAATAATCATATCATGTGATTTACCATCAAGTATATTGGAAAATTAAGGATTTTCAGGTTCTTTAATAGAAGAGCCAAAAACAAAATTTGCATCAAGCTGTTTATTTTATATAGCTCTTTCAAGGCCAAGAGAAATAATAGCTAGCCATATATGAAGCTGGAAGAATTTGTTAATAAAGAATGTCCTATTATAACACTTAAAATTACATTGTAAATTCAATATTAGAAAAAATGGATTCTGGAAGTTAAACCCTCAATGTAATTGGTAAATTATTTTGAAACCATAAAACAGATGGTCATCTTAGCTTAATCTCACAGCCTTGAACTCTTTCAGCTCCTTTCTATTAACATAATAGGAGGTGAACATGACATTTCAACGCAGTAAACAGTTCAGTACCAAACACCACCAAAGTAAAGAGGGTGCCACTATAAAGTATCCAAGCCAGTCTAAGCACAAACTGCCTTGTTGTCAGACTGCTGTCCTTTAAGACAACGGACATACTGCAGTGCAGATGACAATATTTTTGCACGTTTTTGCACACTGCTATATGTTGTATTGCTTTTGTTTCTTCTATGCATATTTAGATTTCTTTTACTTATGTTTCGTTCACAGTCTTTGTCTTTTTGTTATATTGTTATTAAAAGAACAAATGTGAATAACAATGTGCAGCACTAATTTTTTATATGCCAAATAAACACTTAACTTCATTTTGAAGAATTACATGTGCCTATTGACGTTATCTAGAAAATGCTAAATGTGAACCATAAGCTATTTGAGGAATATATGACTTTCTCTTGCTCTCCCGATGTAGTAAAGCTAGGTCAGCATTTTCTGACTATAATTTATTATATGATGTAAACATACTTGTTATTGGATAATAATGCGTAACCAGCACATGACAACAGCTCATGCTGTATGGCTGTGTAAATAACTAACAGCAGCACACAAAATTATATTATTTCTGTTATCTATATCTACTATATCAATGTGTCTCAACCACTGGGTCACAACCCTGTTGATGCTGGTAGGTTGCGATCTGCCATTGTTTATAATGGTTATGGATCATGGTGGGTTGTGTCTGACGATCACACTCAATTATGTTCCCATGATGGAATTCAATTCACCAACACATTTCTAATGGAAAAAGTGGGTCATGACACATACTAAGAAACACTATACTATATAAAAAACACTAAGGTCTGTGTGTGTGTGTCAGTAATCTGATTGGCCAGTTTGGCTTTGGTGTGATTGGTCACTTTGACTTAGAAGGACGCAATTGGAAGAGGAATTGTGAGTGTGAGACACACCAGGGGGAGCAACGGAGTAGCTATATTGAGAGTTGCCATAAAACATGAAGCATGGAAACCGGCAGGAGGTAAGCAAGGACCCTCATAAATAATGAGAAGCAGGCTTATGGGAATACATGCAACAGAGTGAGCACCAGACAAGAGAGATTCAGATTTGTAAGAATATAGAGGAAGGGCACTGAAACTGCACATCGGGCAAGAGACATCAAAAATTTTGAAATGTATTTTATTTTATGCCTTTGACAGATAATGTGGCTAGTTAAATATAAAAGTTTAGTTTTATTATTGTGCGGTGGGCTGGCGCCCTGCCCAGGGTTTGTTTCCTGCCTTGCACCCTGTGTTGACTGGGATTGGCTCCAGCAGACCCCCGTGACCCTGTAGTTAGGACATAGCGGGTTGGATAATGGATGGATGGATGGAGTTTTATTATTGTGCTGCCACATGGGATGGATAGTTAACAAATATGAAAAAGTGTTAAAAACAAAGCATACCTTTCAGATGCTAATGGCATACTGAAGTGTTCCATGCAAAGTTAAAGAAGAGACATTTCCAATTTCATATTCAAACTTTTGGTAGTGATCCCTATTAATGATGAGCAAAATCAGCAAATTTGGATTCACATAGAGTTTTGAGAAACAGCTATCCTAGCTAGTTTTTTATTTTCACAGGCAATCTTTATTAAATACTAAAAGCAGACCAGAGGCATGAGTACTTAATGCACGAAAACACTTCAAGACAGGAACTAAACTCTTTTCTTTTTGTGTAAATGGAACAAATTTTGCTGACAGTTTACTTCACACATTTTTTCTCTCATCACATTATTCCCTATATAAACAGTTGTATTGCGTTTTTGTGGACCTGGAGAAAGCATATGACGGGGTGCCTCAAGAGGAGCTGTGGTATTGTATGAGGAAGTTGGGAGTGGCAGAGAAATATGTAAGAGTTGTATAGGATATGTATGAGGGAAATATGACAGTGGTGAAGTCTGTGGTGGGAGTGACGGATGCATTCAAGGTGGAGGTGGGATTACATCAGGGATCAGCTCTGAGGCCTTTCTTATTTGCAATGGTGACGGACAGGTTGACAGACAAGATTAGGCAGGAGTCCCCGTGGACTTTGATGTTTGCTGATAACATTGTGATCTGTAGCGATAGTAGTGAGCAGGTTGACGAGACCCTGGAGAGGTGGAGATATGCTCTGGAGAGGAGAGGAATGATGGTCAGTAGGAACAAGACAGAATACATGTGTGTGAATGAGAGGATTGTCAGTGGAATGGTGAGGATGCAGGGAGTAGAGTTGGAGAAGGTGGATGAGTTTAAATACTTGGGATCAACAGTACAGAATAATGGGGATTGTAGAAGAGAGGTGAAAAAGAGAGAGCTGGTAGAGTGGAATGGGTGGAGAAGAGTGTCAGAAGTAATTTATGACAGACAAGTATCAGCAAGAGTGAAAGGGAAGGTCTACAGGACGGTAGTGAGACCAGCTATGTTATATGGGCTGGAGACGGTGGCACTGACCAGAATGCAGGAGACAGAGCTGGAGGTAGCAGAGTTAAAACATGCTAAGATTTGCTTTGGGTGTGACAAGGATGGACAGGGTTAGAAATGAGTACATTAGAGGGTCAGCTCAAATTGGACTGTTGGGAGACAAAGTCAGAGAGGCGAGATTGTGTTGGTTTGGACATGTGCAGAGGAGAGATGCTGGGTATATTGGGAGAAGGATGCTAAGGAGAGCTGTCAGGCAAGAGAGAAAAAGAAGAATGCCTAAGAGGAGGTTTATGGATGTGGTGAGAGAGGACAGGCAGGTGATGGATGTAACAGAACAAGATGCAGAGGACAGAAAGATATGGAGGAAGATGATCCGCTGTGGCAACCCTTAATGGGAGCACCCGAAAGAAGAAGAAGAAGAATATAAGACACATTTTGAGCAAATACAGCTAAGAATAAAAGAGATAAACTGGTACAATCTATTAAGTATGGAGATGGTCAAAGAGAAGTAGAGTAGATTTAAAAGTAAATAACAGTATGAACTATGCAGAATTAATTTCATCCTGAAATTTAGAAACACAATGATATTTAAGAGGAATCCTCTGTGGATAAACAATAAGCTAAAAATTAAATGCAAAGGTAGTTCCATCCTTCCAGCCATTATCCAACATGCTATGTCCTAATACAGGGTCACGAGAGTCTGCTGCAGCCAATTCCAGCCAACACAGGGTGCAAGGCACGTAACACACCCTGGGCAGGGTGCCAGTCCGCCACACCAAGCACACACTAGGGACAATTTAGGATCGCCAATGCACCTAACCTGCATGTCTTTGGACTGTGGGATGAAACCAGAGTACCTGGAGGAAGCCCACGCAGACACAGGGAGAACATGCAAACTCCACGCAGGGAGGACCTGGGAAGCGATCCCAGGTCTACTTCGAGGCAGCAGTGCTATCACTGCACCACCTTGCTGCCCTGGGCAGTAGTTCAAACGAATATTAAAAATGCTAAAAATCATTTAATGGTAAATATTTCAGAAAATGTGAACGCTGACTTTTTTTTTTTAATATTTTATAATTAAAAGAACTGTTAAACAGGAAGTGATATACAATATATTAGGGACAGTAAGGATACACAGAAACTATAATGGCATATGATATAAATTTATGTCTGTTGTGAACCTGGAAGCTAAAAAATGGTTGCAAAAAGCCTCACAAGTGAAAACTATCTGTCAACCTTCAGCTTGTTTGACAAAGGGTAAACAAAGAATTTTTGTAAAATCACAGATTTATCTTTAAAATGCTTAATCATGTTAATACTTAATTATGTGGGCATCCCCTTGGCCTGGTCCAGGTTCTCAACAATGAGGATCCTGCGAGCCGGATCACCCTCAGGGAAACATGCCACATGGCCGTAGTACCGCAACTGCTCCCTCACAATCCAAGTCTTGTGCCACAATTGGGACTCCATGAGCAACCGCTCATTCCACACAAAGTCAAACAAGTGGTACCCAAGGATTCTTCAAAGAAACACAGTACTGAAGGAGTTCAGTCTTTGTCTCAGGTCACTGAATAGCATCCATGTCTTGTAACCATACAGCAAGGCAGGAACGCCAGGATTGCAAAGACTTGGACCTTCATCCTTTTGCCACACACCCCTTTCAAGCAACTTCATGACACCCCCATACTCTACCAATCCACCTACCAACTTCATAGGAAGAGTCACCAGAGACATTAATGTCACTGCTGAGGTAAGTAAACCTCTCAAGAAGGTCAACACTCTCTCCGCAGACAGACACATTGCTGATGGCTGTGCCCAAGAAGTCATTAAAGGCCTGGATCTTGGTTTCTGTACAGGACACTTGCAAGCCTAGACACTCAGACTCCTCTCTCAGTCTTTCGTGAGCCCCAATCAGAGCCTTCAATGACTCAGCAAAGATTACAGCATCGTTGGCAAAGTCAAGATCACTGAAACTTTCTTCACCGACAGATGCCCCAAAGCTGCTGGACCCAACACCCAGTCCACAAAAGCACTGAATAGAATAGGAGCACGAACACACCACTGATGAACCCCAGAATCAACTGGGAAAAAAGCAGTTCTGCCTCCAGTCGTCACAGCACTCACAGTACCAGCGTACAGGCCGGCCATAATATCCAGTAACCCTGAGGGGATCCCGCGAAGTCTCAGGATGTCCCACAGGGAAGCTCGATCAACAGAGTCGAATGCTTTACGAAAACTGACAAAGGCTGCAAATAAACTCTGCCGATATTCATATTTGTGCTCCATGAGAACCCTCAGTGTCATAATGCAGTCAATGGTAGACTTTTTAGGTGTAAAGCCAGACTGTTTTGATCACTGGTAGTTGAGCAAGTGATCACGGATCCTATTGAGCATGACCCTAGCAAGGGCCTTACCTGGCATTAAAAGTAGTCTTATCCCCCTGTAGTTTCCACAATCCAGGCGATCACCCTCCCATTACCAGATAGGGACGACAAACCCCATTTTCCAGTCAGTTGGGATGACGCCCATCTCCCAAATGGAAGCAAAGATTGCTTGCAATGTCTCCTGGGATTAGCAAAAAGACAAAGTTAAAATACTGCAAACTTCTGAATGAATAAAATAAAATAAATATTGTCACGTTTTGGAAAACCAACAAAAATATTTTGTACTTTGGAATAAATATAGGAACATATACCTGTATTTTTAAAATGTATAAAGAATATTTTAACAGCTGAATAGCCAAATATTAACAATTGCTTGTTTATGTGTTTATGTAAGTGACATATGCTTATGGCTTGTCAAACTTAACTTTTTTTGATGCAGTCATCAATGGTGTCATCATACTGTATATTTGTGTGCAAATACCAAATTGCATTTATTATTGCAAATCTGCTGAGACATTCTTGTCCCATAGATGGGATACATTTTAAAAATCTTCATGTTAGAAACGTTCCTCTCTGAAGAAGCCACAGTTACACACAAAACAGAATTGAACTGAAGTGCAGTCTGAAAATTTACAATGAGTTCCTTTAGCTTTCAGTTATCGCTCTTGGGTGAAAGAAAGAAGCTTTGCTGCAATCATGTTGTCTGAGGGCAGGCTTGATAGTTTTCTGGTCTCATAGGGCCAGCTCCTTTCCATCAATGTCACTCTCATTTCTGGATGTTAGGACATTGCAGAGTTCATTATATTTGTTGGCTGATGTACAGGCCTCTATTTTTGTGAAGATGAGCAGCACACTAAATTTAGTTCTAATATCATTCACTGTCTTGCAGTAGTCACCAACTGATATGATAGGGCAGTCTATAACCCCATTGAAGAAGAAACAATCCCTGGACAGGCACCAGTCCACTGCAGGGTTAACACACAGATAGACACACACTCACTAGGGTAAATTTAGCAACATCAATTCATATTACCTGCATGTGCTTTAGACTGCGGGAGAAAACTGGAGCTCCCACAAGAAACCCACCCAGGCACAAGGAGCACATACACCCAGGAGGTGATTCTCTGTCTTTTTGCACTACCGTGCTGCCTTGGTTCATGCTAAGTGAATAGTGTTTTGACCATTTAATCATTGCCACCATGGTTTCAAGTATCACCAAAACAATTAGCTTATTCTGAATTGTTTTGAAACTAGAGAAAAGCCCACAATAGTATAATACTAGAAGAGGAACAGAATAAAAGTAAAAAATAGGAAAGGGGAATCGATATATTACTGTGACATTAGGATTCCAGAAAATATGTTTCTAATAAAGGGAGATTCGTTTGGCAGAGCAAAAAGAGTGCTCATGTTACTGGAAGTGACAAGTGAATATATCTTTAAAGTATATTTAATATTATTTGTTATTAATGCAACTCTTTTGCAGATAGGGTTTGTATGAAATAGTACAGATAATAAAGACTAAAGATTTCTTTGTATACAACATTATTGGTTAACTGTCTTCTTTCTCCATTACTTGGATGTAATGTAACCAAAACCTGGTGGCGACGCAATCCTGTCACCTATTGATGCAAATGCTAAGGAGCTATTGATTACTTTTGTTTTCTATAAAATGTTTTGAATGTATATGGAGTCCAATCATTAACTATCAGATGAAATGATCTGTTCTTTGTGCTTCTTGTTCATAAGACATTTTAGCCCTTATATCCCTCTTTCTTTGTGTTTCTTGCTGTCTCTTCTTATTTAATATTGTAGCTTGTATTCTTTTTTTCATACCTCCCTCCATTTTTTAACTTCATTCTCATGTTCTAATTGCTCCTCAGAATTCATTTTAGAATTAATTAATTCCAGAGGGGTTTAATTCAAAGTAATTACTTTTTAAAAAATATTGTTGTGGACACTGGACAACTGCTTCTGGACATGGAAGGATGCTGAATGGTGCTATGTTACACCTGGTCATGGATGGATGCCAAATTGTTTATCATGTTATGCCCAGGTATGGATGTGCCAGATGGCTTACAGTGTTATGAATTTGGTAAAGATATTCATGTGGATGCCAGATTTTACGAACAAAGTTGACACATGAAAATATTGCTATGTTACACCCAGGCATGGACGGACACTGGAAGATTTGCTATGTTACTCCCGTCCATGGACAGATGCCAATCAGACAGACACTGGATGTTTTGTCATTTTATATAAACTGTGTAGTGGTTATAAATGGAATGCATCAAATGATGCAATTTATTTTATTAAGATTACTACATTTCTGAGAAATATAACAACATGAGCGATTCTGACACAAGTAAATGCTGCTGTGTTACACCCATTTATGGACAGATGCTGGAAGATTTGCTATGTTATGTCCGTCCATGGAAAGACATCCATTGTTTGTCGTCAAGGTTGGTGGAATTATTGAATTGCCTGTTTCAAGTTTGTCAATGTGTTGATTCATTTACTGGATCAAATATTGCAAGTAGCTGAGCCTCCTTTAAGAAATTACTATTATATGGTTGATAAAGAGTGGATGAAGAGTCTCTCAAAACAACACATTTCTCAGGAAACAACTGGATAAAGATAATCAGCTGTGTGAGTGACATTTGGTCAGCCCTGTTTTTCTGGTAGGGTGGCATGGTGGCGCAGTGGTAGTGCTGCTGCCTTGAAGTTAGGAGACCTGGGTTTGCATGTTCTCCCCGTGTCTGCATGGGTTTCCTCCAGGTGCTCTGGTTTCCTCCCACAGTCCAAAGACAGGATTGGTGCATTGCCGATCCTAAATTGTCCCTAGTGTGTGCTTGGTGTGTGGGCGTGTGTACCCTGCGGTGGGCTGGCACCCTGCCTGAGGTTTGTTTCCTGCCTTGCGCCATGTGTTGGCTGGGATTGGCTCCAGCAGACCCCTGTGACCTTGTTGTTAGGATATAGCGGGTTGGATAACGGATTCCTGTTTGATTACTGGTGCTGTTAATGTTGAGACAAAAACTCTTTTCCTTTTGCCACATTGGTTATATGTTCAAGACTGTTTTCACAGCTTTTGAGTAAAGTGCCAATATCTATTTATCATTCATATTTTTCAGGGAACAACTGCAAAAACAAATGCAGTATAGCACATTGTCCTTTTGAGAGGAAGTAAACCAGCGTAGTGTAATCTTTTCTCCATTTGCTAATTTTCTGTTTATATAATGACGTGTCTTCTCATCTTTGGAATTCAATATTTGGGCTGATCTGAAATAGTCCTCTGGATATCAATTCCATGTTGTAAGCATCAGAGAGAATAGATAGCCAGTCTACTCATCAACTGGTGGAGCACTACAAGAGAGAACATGAGTCAGTTAAAGTTGCAAAATGCATAGAAATATTCATGATTTTTGGCATCATGTTATTTCACCCACTAGATGGCAGCATAATACTCAGGTTAACACCGTAAAGCAGATAATTAAATGCCACCCTGAATCTGACTTAGGCTTAACTGTAATTACATAAAATTCCAAGCCTGAGTCATGCTTTGGGTTACTGCCAAGAAGATTAACTACTAAGGTATCATATGGAAAACATAAAACTCATTCACCGACAACATAAAGATATGATCAA
This sequence comes from Polypterus senegalus, assembly GCF_016835505.1. Lineage (NCBI taxonomy): Eukaryota > Metazoa > Chordata > Cladistia > Polypteriformes > Polypteridae > Polypterus > Polypterus senegalus. Next base: position 90,185,958 of record NC_053157.1, read on the forward strand.
AAAGCTTTTTCCAAATTGAAAGAGCACATGTAGATAGGATGGATAAATTCTCATGAGTCATTAAATATGTATGGAAGGACAAAAATTTGGTACACTATTCCAAGGATAAGGTGGAATCTATATTGCTCTACTAGAATTTTAAGATCAATTTTATAGTCTCTATTCCAACTCTCTGGTATAAACACCAAGAGTAAATGGAACACACTATCTTGTCCCTATTTTTAAGAATAGGGACAACCACTTTAGTCTGTCAGTTCTGAGGCATTGTCACTACTTTCCATGCAGTACTGGAGGGGCACATTAGACAAAACAATATATAAAAGTGCTTTCAGCCTTTAGAGTCATATTTTTTCCAGCCTGCAAGATTGTCCTCCAAGAAAAGCATATTTACCAGGTTAAGGAGTTGCAAAAAGGTCCCCTTCTACCTCTAATCAATGTCCTAATTTGAGGCCAATGTTCTTCCACCACTGCTGAGTTAAATGATTTGCCAGGACCTATCTAAGGCCATTCAGAATTCTTTCTCCAGGACTTCTTCACATTCCCACCACACACAGGCCTTTGCTTATTCCACTAATGCAATTGCTCTCAATCAAATCTGGAGACCCTACTTTTAACAAGGGATGGAAGGTCTATTGTTATAACTTGACCTCTTCTGTCAGCTCTGGTGTACACCAACAAGTTGAAAAGTTGTGGCCACAACAAACAACTTTTTGGCTTCAATTCCTTTAAGCTGCCCTTGCTACTGAAGTCTTGAATACCAGCCATTAGGACCCTACACATCTGACTTCTCCCAAGATGAAAGATTTGAACTCATTCTTAACAGGAGCATCTACTGGCCATTCTCAGAATGGACTCACTGCCCTTTTAGGTCTTTCAGGTTGACTAGATGGCATTCCATCTGTCTGAGCCATCTCACTACCAAGTGGTGATCAGTTCAGAACTTCTCTTTTCCTGAATGTCTAAAACATACAGCCATCAGATAACATGACTACTCTGGTACCAAGTACACTTATGAGCATCCTTGTGCACAAACATGGCATTATTATGCTAGAGTACGATGTAATTGATTGAACTATTGGACAGGTTTTGTTTAGCGAGTGATGGAGAACAATAATGACATACTTTGGGGCAAAACCAAGAGTGATCATTGTCTAGAGCAAAGGTTGTTTCAAAGAGCGTCATTATGTTGTTCTCCAAAATGTTCAAGGTCGAAACAAAACTCAAAGTAGTATCAAGGAAGCAAAGGTACATAAGATAAAAAAATAAAATGTCAATAAATTAAAACAAAAATAACACAATGCAAAAGTGATAAATACTGATCATTATCGACAGTACGGGAGGATTTGATTGTGCTAGCCAAACCAAGACTATGACTGAGTTAAAGTTCCTGCTGACAGTTTTGCAATGAAGTGTTAGAATAATTGCCCACAATTAACCTCACTTATCACAAAACTTTGCACAGTGTGCAGTAAGCAGTATTGTCACATGAAGAATTCAAAGGTCAGTACAATGTATTTAAAAAGATTAGAAAACCTATAGAAATCTTTGCAAATCTAAGCAATGTTAACAGTTAATGACATCCAAACATTCAGTGTAATAAAAAACATATAATATTATACTGTATGTGCACTAATTAGTTTTTGCAAGTCACCATGGATAAAGGTATGTGTTAAAAAAGAATGCAAATTACACCTAATTTTGAAGCGCTTGATTCATTATACTTTTTTCTTTTATCTTCTAACAAATAATCATACAGATGTGCCTTCTCTTTTTTAGTCTCAACATGAATCAGAAATGTTCCTTAGTGGATGAGTAAATCACATTACCATATAACCAAAGTTCCTAGGAATTTGTCTTGATCTTAAAGCCATAAATACAAATAGTAACATAAAAACAGCACAGCATATACAGGAGTATCTGATATCGCCACAATATTAATTGCAACAACAACAAATGACAACAGAGTTAGCTAGGTATATGTATATACAACATAATGCTTTTCTAGACACTCAGAATGCTTAACATAGACAGTAGGGGAGCCACTTCATCCTTCACCAATACGCAGCATCCACCTGAATGATGCAATGGTAGCCATTCTTGCGCCAGAATGGACAAGGTCATGGTGGGCATTTTAGCCAGGACATCAGGATACACTCTACTGTTTTCAAAGGATACTCAGAGATCTTTTATGACCAGAAGATGATGCCAATTTTTACAGCACACTGTCCCCATCACTGCAGTGGAACATTTGGCTCAACACACACAGCAGCATCACAAGCTTTTCCTAGATGATCTCCCATCTAAGTACATGCTTAGCTTCAGGTGGATTATCTGTTCTGAAGTATAGGTCGTTTAGCACCATAGCATATAACAGTTCATGTAATAAATTGCTTGCCTGATCTGAAGAGATTGCCGGACAGAATATCCTTCTTAAATGTTTATAAAGAGCATCTTTAATTTCTTTCAGCACTACTGATAAAAACCATCAGGCCCAGAATTTTATCAGCCATCATTACAGTACACTGAGGGCCTGAAGAACACCTGACTCTTTGATTTTAAATGCTACATACAGAGAGCGTATTTTAGTTTTTCCTTAAGTATTCCAGTGATTTGTTTGGTAGATATTCAGGTAAAAAATGTTTAGTTCATTGGCTGTTTGCTGCTCATTTTAAACAATTTTTCAAAGAACATCTATTGCACAAGGCTTCCTTCCTAAATATTCTGTTACTGCTTTTTTACTTGAGGGGAAATTATTTGCTCTTTGTCTTGGCTTTAAGAGCAAGTGTATTTCTAGCTTCTCTTTAAAACTTTTGAAAGCTTATTTTTATTCTTATCTCATATCCAGCATTTATAAAAAAATACTGGTGAAAGTAATAAAAAATACAGTTTATGACTTTGCAGTCTATGAGTGGATCTGTGTGAAAGGGAACTTTCTACTCCAAGATAAATATTTCTAGAGCCTAGTAAATGCTTAAACTTTAGTATTGGTCATAGCTTCTGTTTGTCAAAGGACAGTTTAAGATATCTCTCCATATATCATTCACATTTAAACAATATGAAGTTTAATGTTTTATGAAGTCACTTTTAAATAAGACTGCAAATTTTGAAAGTATTTGTATTTTTTCATGTTGTACTGAATTTTTCGATGTTGATTATTTAAAAGCCAATTAGTCAGTTCACTATACAGGGGGTCCTCGGGTTACGACCCAGTTCCGTTCCTACAACAGTGATGTAACCCGGATTTTGGTGTAAGTCGAAACACACCCTAGCCTAAGTCATTTACCTATATAAGACATTTTCAAAATCATGATCTAGAACAGTGGTTCTCAACCTGTGGTGTGGGCCCCCCTAAGGGGCGCAAAGTAACATAAAGGGGGGCACAAAGATGTGAAAAAAAAGGAAACAAGAATCAAAAATATGAAAAAAATTATCTTAAACTACATTCTGATACTAGAACAATAAATATAGAGTTAGATAAATGTCGATAAAAGTTAAGTAGGTATAATAAAATATGCATCCACATTTCAAAAAAATGTTAAGGGGGGGCGCGATTAAAACTGTTATGAAAACACAACTAAGCCACAGAAAAAGGAAAAGGACATAAATTATACTGGAATGTACACTGTACTGAAGTAACAGAAAAAAATGAGTGTTAAGAAAAAATCCTTACATTTATTCCTTCTTACGAAGGAACTTTGTACGTTGAGACATTGTAACCCGAGGACCCCGTGCAGTTTATAAAACAGGAGCTATTTAATACTCTTGGTGCTTTTTGAGGTTAGTTTTAAATTAGGTCTTTATGCTTTGATGTTGTGCTGAAGGGAAGGGTACATGTACAATGTACTCCTTGGGCAGATCTCACTTGTAGCTTACTAAAATAAGTTACAGTCATATGAAAAAGTTTGGAAACCCCTCTAAGCCTGCATAATAATTTACTCTACTTTCAACAAAAAGATAACAGTGGTAGGTCTTTCATTTCCTAGTAACATCTGAATACTGGGGTGTTTTCCGAACAAAGATTTTTAGTGAAGCAGTATTTAGTTGTATGAAATTAAATCAAATGTGAAAAACTGGCTGTGCACAAATGTGGGTCCCCTTGTCATTTTGCTGATTTGAATGCATGTAACTGCTCAATACTTGTTACTTCAACACCAAATTGGTTGGATTAGCTCGTTAAACCTTGAACTTCATAGACAGGTGTGTCCAATCATGAGGAAAGGTATTTAAGGTGATCAATTACAAGTTGTGCTTCCCTTTAATAATAATACATTTTATTTATATAGCGCCTTTCCTATGCTTAAGGTACTTCACAGAATATAAGAAAGAATGGCGGGGTATACAGTATATAGCATAGTACATCCATCCATCGTCTAACCCGCTGAATCCAAATAGGGTCACGGGGGTCTGCTGGAGCCAATCCCAGCCAACACGGCAGGAACCAATCCTGGGCAGGGTGCCAACCCACCGCAGGACACACACAAACACACCAAGCACACACTAGGGTCAATTTAGAATCACCAATCCACCTAACCTGCATGTCTTTGGATTGTGGGAGTAAACCGGAGCGCCCGGAGGAAACCCACGCAGACCATGCAAATTCCACACAGGGAGGACCCGGGAAGTGAACCCAGGTCTCCTAACTGCGAGGCAGCAGCGCTACCACTGCGCCACCGTGCCGCCCCTAGCATAGTACAAACCAAATAAATAAGTAAAGAAGAATACGACAGTAAATTCAGAGAAAAAGCCTAACAGACAACATAATTGATGGTCTAGCACACACACACAGGTTACATGAGCATCTTGACAGAGAGGTAAACTGAGAGAAGGGTAATAAAGTCAAGTAGAGCTAAAAGCCTTCCTGAACAGATGAGTTTTAAGTTGTTTTTTAAAAGAATTCATGGAGTCAGCTGACCTGATTAATTTCGGTAGGTCATTCCAGAGTCTGGGCGCTATACAGCTGAAGGCCCTGTCACCCATGGAGTGTAGATTAGTGTGGGGCACAACAAGATTGCCAGAATCAGAGGACCTTAGTGAGCTGGCAGGCACATAGTGATGGAGAAGGTCACTGATGTAGTTTGGCGCTGATGTAGTTATTTAAGGCTTTATAGGTTATTAGTAGGATTTTATATTCAATTCTGTAAGACACAGGGAGCCAGTGAAGACGGAGCAGGAAGGGTGTGATGTGCTCGCTGCTGCTGGTTCGTGTAAGGACTCTTTTGAATAAACTGGAGCTGTGATATAAGATTAGAAGGGGAAACTGCCAGTAGGGAATTACAATAATCGATCCAGGATGTGATAAAAGCATGGACAAGTTTCTCAGCATTAGAAAAGGAGAGGAAGGAGCGAACACTGGATATGTTATGGAGGTGAAAGTAAGAAAGTTTCTTAATGTGATTTATGTTGGCGGAATAAGAAAAGGAGGAATCAAAAATAACACAGAGATTCTTTGCAGTAGAGGCAGGTCTGATGAGATCACCGCCAAGATGGACTGGGAAGGAGCTCATTTTATTAAGTTGCACTTTAGTCCCAATTTGCAGGAGTTCAGTTTTGTTGCAATTTAATTTTAAAGAGTTCTGCTCCATCCAGGTTTTAATTTCACTGAGGCAGGTTGTGAGCTGAGAAAGCTCTGATGAAGTTCCACTTTTAACATTGAAGTAGAGTTGAGTATCGTCTGCATAAAAATGATAACCCAGTCTATAGCTATGAATAATATGGTCAAGGGGAAGCATATAAATACAGAAGAGAAGAGGGCCGAGGACAGAGCCCTGAGGAACTCCTTGTGTGACTGGCGCCGACTTGGATCTGCTGTTGCCAAGACTAACAAACTCTTGCCTATCAGTCAGATAGAACTTGAACCACTGGAAGGCAGTGCCAGAGATATCCAGCATGTTCTCCATTCTGGACAGTAATATGTCATGTCTGACAGTGTCAAATGCTGCACTGAGGTCTAACAGAATTAATATGCTGGTTTGTCCAGAGTCTGCTGCCATAAGCAAATCATTGGTTACCCGTAGCAAAGCAGTTTTACAGCTGTGCTACCTCCTGAAACCAGACTGAAAGGGTTCCATCAAATTATTAAAGGTTAAGTAATTGGTGAGCTGGGAGGCTACAACAAACTCAAGAACTTTTGACTGTAAAGGTAAATGGGAAACAGGCCGAAAATTGTTAAGATTGTCAACATCAAGACCAGACTTTTTTAACATTGGAGTTAGAGAAGCGATTTTAAAAGTGAGCGGCACAGAGCCAGTGTCAAGGGGTGAGGTTATTATTGTTGTAACAGTCAGGATTATGGCATGAAAGCAGGATTTAAATAGTGTGCAGAGGATGGGGTCCAGTACACAAGTATTCGGCCTCATCTTACAAAGCAGGTTATAAACAAACACAGATGTGACTGGTGAGAACTTAGAGAAGGAGCTGGATGGAGTGGGAAAACAGGGAGAGATATAAATAGATGATGCATTTATGTTAGTTGAATTACTTAGATCTTTAATTTTGTTACAGAAAAAGTGGAGGAATTCCTCACAGACTTCAGTAGCAGAAGTAGTTGGGCCAGATGCGGGTTCAAGTAGTTTATTAACTATAGAAAGCAAAACCCTTCAGGTTATCGTGGTCACTTTCTATTATTCTGCCATAATGACTGTTCTTGGCAGCATTTAGTGCTTCTCTGTAAGCTCTTTGGTGGTCAGAGAAATCCTGGATGTGCATGGGGATGGTGGAGTGGTGGCTCTGAGGCTAGGGATCGGCACTGGCAATCAGAAGGTTGCAGGTTTGAATCCTGTAAATGCCAAAAGGGAAACTGCTCTTTTGGGCCCTTGAGCAAGGTCCTTAACCTGCAAATGCTGAGCGCTTTGAGTAGTGAGAAAAGCGCTATATAAATGCAAAATTAGTCCTATGTGACATTCTCTCAAGGCGTCGTCCTGCTGCTTTCATAGATCACAGTTCTGAATTATACCAAGGAGCAGAACATTTGAAGGAAGCCTCCTTATGTTTTAAAGGAGCTGTTTTATCTAATGCTGAATAAAGAGCTGAGTTATAGTGGTCAACAAGACTATCTAGTGTTGATGGAATAGGTGTAGACAGTAAAAGATCAGAAATGGATCCAGAAAGGATAGAGGGACAGATATTTTTAAGGTTTCTGTAAGAAATTTGCCGTTTACAGGTAAGAGGAGGGAGAGATAATGAGACAGTGAAAAGTACTGCTTTATGGTCAGAGAGTCCCAAATTAGTGCTGTAAAAGTTGGCAACAGATAGTCCAGAAGTACAGATCAGATCCAATATATGACCACCAGAGTGGGTGGGAAAATCAACGTGTTGTGTCAAGTCAAAGCAGTCCAGCATGGACAGGAATTAATTTCTCAGTTTAGATGTAGTGATGTCAATATGGATGTTGAAATTACTCTCCTCTGAAGAGTGACAGCATGGGATCCTCAAAGCAAATCTCAAAAGATCTGAAAACAAAGATTGTTCAGTATCATGGTTTAGGGTAAGTAAGTAAATTATCAGTTTCAACTGTAAGAAATGTAATCAGGAAATGGATGGCCACAGGCACAGTTGCTGTTAAACTCAGGTCTGGCAGGCCAAGAAAAATACAGGTGTGGCATATGAACAGATAACAGACAACCCACAGATCACCTCCAAAGACCTGCAAGATGCTGCAGATGTTGTATCTGTACATCGTTCTACAATTCGGCACAATTTGCACAAAGAACATTTTTTTAAAACAGGGTGATAAGAAAGAAGCCCTTTCTGTACTAATGCCACAAACAGAGTCACTTGTATGCAAATACTCATTTAGATAAGCCAGATTCACTCTGAACCACAAAGTGCTTTGGACTGATGAGACAAAAATTGAGTTATTTTGTCATAACAAAAAGTGCTTTGCATGGCGGAAGAAGAACACCTGCTACCTACTGTCAAATTTGGTGGAGGTTCCATCATGCTGTGGGGCTGTGTGGCTAGTTCAGGGACTGGGGCCCTTGTTAAAGTCGGGGGTCAGATGAATTGTAATATGACCAAGCTGTGCGCTGAGCTTACTCTTCAGCATGCAATGTACAGTTGGCCATGTGAAAAGTAATCTTCTCTCAAATCTCACAGCTTGGATTGCTGCTGTCATAATCGGTTTGTTTTAATTACATTAGTATTTGCAGGACTTGTTGTGTTGAAGTGACATTCGCCATCTGTCAAGCGTTGTAAGCATACAACCGGTTTCATCGATAACTTCACATCCAGCTTTTGAGAGTTTAAACATTCATAAACATCAAAGTGTCCACTACTCAGATCGTCACCTGTGAATCTAAGATATTTAAGAGACATTGGCGGTTGTTGAAAGGTGTAAAATATTTGGCCATTTCGGTACACTTGAAAGCGACAACCAAACAATTCAGCGACAGCCATCAACTCACATGCAGAACCATAGGTGAAGGGTTTAAGCATTTCACTCTTATAGTGCTCCTGTGTAGTATAATTATCTCCTGTACCGTCATCAGTCCACACCTTGAACCTGTCCCAGTCATTCAATACATAAGACACAATGTTCCTCCGGATATCAAGAGTGAGCCTTATATGTATATACTGTATATATGTAACAAAGAAAATGGAAAAGGTAGGTGCCTTTCTCTGGGCATGGAAACCACTCGGTAAGTATGTAATTACCGTTAATGATAATAGTTTTATGAATTTTTATGCACTTCTTATCCTTAATGTTATTGGAAAATGTAAGGAAATGTGGGGCAGAAGAGGAATGGAGCAATTGATGTCAATTAATTAAAGTGACTTTGTCAATATCAATAACTAATTCGACAATTTGGTTATGGTTTCCAGTTATCTTCCTTACCTTTTTCTGTAGATGGGGGATGCTGGGTGTTACACGTATATATCAAGACAACTGAAGAACACTCATTGTAAGAAACAGAATAATACAATGTGTTGATATAGAAATATGGTACTTGCTTATATATCAATATAAAAGACAGAATGCAATACACACAGAAGACAAAATATAATACAGAAGGTGCTTGCTGTTCTTTGTTCATTTTGAAGTTAACAAGGTTTTAATTTTGGTTTTTACTTTTGGGATTTTATTATGACATTACAGTCAGCTCACCTTTGCTCTGTGGGTTACAGAGACTCTGACTTTCTCTTCTTGAAGGATCTTCTTGGATTTTCTACACTGGGATTTTTAATTGAAGGCTTACCCTTAATGATTTGGGTCATAGTCCCCTGTACTTACAGATTCATAGGTCTGTTATTGTGTCCATTTGAGTGAACCAGAGTTCTGCTTGGAGTTACAAGCATGACATGAATTTTCTTTTTGGTGCCTTTTTATCCATAGCAGACTTTGCAGACATCTTAACTCATTCTTAATTAACGCCTCTTCTTATCTAATGAAACCTGGAAAGTGAGTTGACCAAACGTTGGTAGAGTTTAATCCATCCATCCATTTTCCAACCCGCTGAATCCGAATACAGGGTTACGGAAGTCTGCTGGAGCCAATCCCAGCCAACACAGGGCACAAGGCAGGAACCAATCCTGGGCAGGGTGCCAACCCACCGCAGGACACACACAAACACACCCACACACCAAGCACACACTAGAGCCAATTTAGAATCGCCAATCCACCTAACCTGCATGTCTTTGGATTGTGGGAGGAAACCAGAGCGCCCGGAGGAAACCCACGCAGACCTGCTGTTCATATACCAGAAGGACCAGAAAATTCTTGTCCAGTCTAAAATTCTTATTGACTGTACTTTTTGTGTCCAGTCATCTACACAGGTGAAACAGGAAGATGGCTAGCAAACTGTTTCGGAGAGCACATTCAAGGACTTAAAATTCAAGACTATTGCAGAACACTTTACATCCCTTGATCCCTTGAGCTCTCTTTTTTATTTTTAATTGTGTGAATTTTTAATAGTTTGGTTATCTTAATTACTATAATGTTTAAAATGTGCTTTATTAAATTCTGCTATTTTTATGTTTACTAGGACGTTTGCCATGAAAAACCCTCCATAATTTGTACAATGGGTGCCAGATTGTTAAGATTTCACAGAAACATCTGTTTTAATGTATTTAATCGCCTAATTTGTTTACAAATATACTCTCCAGGATGTTTTTTTACTTTAAAAGACTGATAGAAAGCTCTAAATTTGATCATATGAAATGGTTTGTTGGTTTGATGGTTTCTGTGGTAAATGCTGCCGCAGTAAGCTCTTGTTCATAGTCAGCCTGCACTATAAAAGGAACAATGGTCACTTGATTCAACATTAACTTTTAAGAAATAGGTACTCACTGCTGTTAAATACTTACTGGCCATTTTAAACATTTATTACACCAGCTGATCAATTTGATGAGATTTTAGAGGCTGCATAATCTATATATGTAAGGAAGTATACAGTAGATTTCTGAGCTTGGGAAATGTTATTTCATATTAGTAAAGCTTAAACAGCGTGGATTTTCTGTGGGGCACTAATAGTATGTCATATATAGTATCAGGTATATGTATATCCATCCATTGAGTATCAAAATTGTTGAATCCTGTTTAGGGTCCTGGACATGTCCAAGCAAACACATGTACACATTCACACTCATTCACATTTCTACAGGCCACCCAGAGTGAAACTGAATATGCTTAGCAGTTTAGAAATTGTTTGAGAATTTGTTGTTTATTACATCATTCAGAAAGCATAGAGAATTATAAGCCCTAAAAAAGCAATTTGTTTAAAATGAGGGTGATTTTCCAGGTTTCCATTTTTCTATGAGATTGTTCTGTTGTACCTAGTCTGTCACTGTCTTCTTGTTTGCTTGTCCATGAGCTTGGTACACAAAATTATCAGTCTACACATATATTCTGGATAATTAAATATGCATTTTACATAACTAATGGAGTAACAGTGAGTCAGATCATACTGATGACTTCATATTTTTACACACTGAACCAGAAACCATTTGAATGTCCATTTGCAGCATATAGTGGACAAGGACTCAACACTTGGGTTTAGATTAAATTTCTAACTCAGAGCAAAGAGCAACTCTTAGCTTCACAAAGTTATCCTCTGCTTTTATTGCAGTCCTGTAAATAATCAGAGTTCAATAAAGAAAGTGCAACAGAATTATGATAATGATCCAAAACAGAAAACAGTGACAATTCCTAATAGGCTAAAGGGCTCTTTTGCATATCCCATGTTTAACTTTCTGATAGTTAGCTTCTCCCATTATGCATCCAAATATTTTCCTTTTAAATAAAAGGTAGTGAGTTTAAATAGTCATTGTATATTTAGAAAAAGTCGGACTGTTACACCAAGAATGTAAACTGTACAGCACAATTACTCAAACAATTCAGAAATTAAGAATAGTTTCTCACACTTAGGTGGCAGTTTATGTTATACCTGACACCTGCAGAAGATTCTATAACATCTCCAATGTTTATATCATAACTTATGTCTGAGTTTTCATGGTTCTTTACCACAATTGCATATCCGTTGGTTAAGAATCATTGAATTGACCAGTAATTCGGGCAGTGTGTTGTAGTGGTTAAGGCTCTGGACTTCAACCCCTGAGGTTGTGGGTTCATATCATGCTACTGATTCTATGTGACCATGAGCAAGTCAATTCATCTGCCTTAGCTCGAGTTTGAAAAAACAAATGAAATATATCTTTGTATCTCAAATGTTGTAAATGTGGATGAACGCATTGGCCAGATAAGTAAGTAATACTCTTACTAATAAGCAGTTCAGAAGTGTAATTTTTATCATTTACTCATTATACTTTTTCCTGATAAATCATCGAAAAGCTATATGCGCGTATCAAAATTAAAAAGAAAAACGGTTCTCCTTAATTTATTGTTGGCTTAAACATATGAGTCTGTTGCTGCCTCATATGTTTCTTTTTTGGTGTCCATTTATATTGTTGCATACTTGAGTATAATAACTCTCCTCATGATGTAAAATACAGTTACAAAAGTATGAAAGCTGAGCATAACCTGGAAAATCCCATTTAATGTAGAAATGTCCAAAGTGCTACATATGGGCAAAAGGAACATTAATTATAAATACAACATGGAAGACATTGTCATACAGGAAGCAACCGCTGAAAAGGATTTAGGGGTATATGTTGATGTAACATTTTCATTAACTAAGCATTGCACAGAAGCAATTAAAAATGCAAATAAAATGTTAGGTTACATCATAAAAATCATTGAATTTAAGTCAAGGGTTGTTATGCTCATACTATATACAGTGGAACCTCTAGATACGAGTTTAATTTGTTCCAGCACTGAGCTCGTATAGCGAATTTCTTGTATCTAGAACCAAACTTCCCCATTGAAAATAATGGAAATCCAGTTAATCCGTTCCGTACCCCCAAAAATATCAACATAAAAATCAATTTTCCTAACAAATAACACTGATAAATAATATATACTGTAGTTTACCTTTAATTAAAGTAATTAAAGTTTACCTTTAATAAATAACACTGGTAAATAAAACGGGTTACTGTGGGGAAGGAGAGTCCCCCTCTGATTCACGAAGGCTCTCTCTTCTTGGGAATTTTACCCCACTGGAAGCAGGTTCTGGGTCAGAATCACTTAACTTTCTTTTAGTTGCAGGTTGCTTTACCAAAAACTTATCGAATGACACTTGCTTCTGTCTTCTTTTTAAGATGCCCCTAAAATGCGACACTACATTGTCATTACACAAGTTCATGGTGCGCCCACACACTGCTTTATTAGGGTGATTTTCTTCAAAGAAAGTTTTTATTTCTTCCCACTTTGCCAACACTTCTTTAATCTTACTGGCAACAATCTTCTTGAGAGGCATCGTGGAATAATTATTTTCACGTTAAATGCGGGCAGCGTCAGCTTGGGTGAATCCCCGAGTCAAGGTGGATCGGGAAACGCGTCACGCATACCCACAGCCTGGCTCGTGGCTCTTTACGCGAGCCAATGCTCGTATTTAGATCCAAATTTTTCGGTTATACTTTCCTCTTATCTTGAATTTCTCGTATGCAGAGGTTATCGTATTTCGAGGTTCCACTGTAATTCACTAGTAAGACCTCATCTGTAGTATTGTGTGCAGTTAAGGCTACCACATACAAGAAAGACATAGCAACACTTGAAGCTTTGCAGAAGACAGCAACTAGATGCACCTCAAGGTTTAAGAACATGTCCTACTCTGACAATCTCAAAGAATTAAACCTGTTTAGTCTCAAGCAGAAGAGACTGTGTGGGGACCTAATCCAGGTATTCAAAATCCTCAAAGTAGATCCAGCAACTTTCTTTCAGCTTAAGGGTGAATCATGTACTTGAGGACTTCAATGGAAATTAAGATGAAGAAAACTGACTCTTGTCATGTCCACAGACCTCCTGGCATAGGCTCCAGGAAATGGATAAACTAAAATACAGAAATCCTAAGAATTTGCAATGCTTTGCATTTAGTGTTGAAATGCACTCCAGGTTTGAAAGACTTTAGGAAATGTTAAGAAATATATATTTTAACAACTAACATGTACCAGTCAAAAGTGAGAGCAAAACATCTTCTTACTACTGTAGGAAGAGCCTATGGCTCTTAACATTGTAACATAAAGGAGCTATATAGGCGCCTGACCTGACACAGACTCACACTGGAGACATGTTAAAATAAACCAAGAACTTTTAATTTTCTTCAACTGTGGGGCACGTCTTCCCCGTGTCCCACAGGCACAGCACAGTCCAAAAGCACACCAAAGCACCAACACACACGGTATCCTTTGCACCACCACTCCTCCTGGCAAGCTTGTCCTCCTCCTCTCAACTCAGGCTTCTGGAGTGGTGGCTGCTGTCCCCTTTTATAGTCCATGCGGAAGTGCTCCAGGTGCTTTTTTGCTGAGTTCTGCCCACAAGGGCTCAGGAGTCCCAGCTGTAGCACCCCCTGGCGGCGCCTGCAGGACCCAACAGGGCTGCACCCAACTCCAATTCCCATGGAGCCCTGCGGGAAACCGAGGCATCACTCCAACCCAGTGGGGTGGCCATCTAGCATCCAGGGGGAGGTATTGCAAAGTCCATGGCTGCTCCCCCTGAACATATACCGAAGGGGTGTCCCGGCCAGGCATGGCCCCCAGCCGTCCATCACAACATATTTATTAGTGAAGAGTATTAAGTAAAAAAAAAATGTTTCTCTATTATAAAATAAAATTTTGAGATGAGACTATTGGCAAGACATTTTTTCAAGTCACGCCCTCCTCTCAACCATTTTCAATCACACCCATGGTCCTCTCACCTCTCATTCATGTGAATGCTTTTGTCAGACACAGTTCCTGCACTCTCAGCTCTTATAAATTTTTCTCACTTTAAGTTCCCAATAAAAGAAGACTTATTATGTCCAAATCTTATTGAAGAATTTCATCTTAAAGGGTTATCAACAGAAGAAATGAGTACACAGGCAATCCTAGCACTGAGAAACAATGAAGTCAAACTAATTAATGCGAAAATTGTCGATCGGTTATACGGCAATGAAATGTAAAATTTTAATAGATGACAAGAAAGGTAATATAGTACATCTTCATATCATCTTCATAACATTAGACACCAAAGGAGATCTTGATATGCCATTCATATTAAAATGTTTACAGTTTCTCCTGAGAATTGCTTTTGCTATGACAATTAACAAATCACAGGGACAAACATGCAAAAAAGTCAGTTTATTTATTAGAGAGAAAGAAACAATATTCACTCACGAGCAGTTATACGTTGCATTGTCACGATGTACAGTAAGTACGAACACGGAATCAAAATTCAATGCAATATTGACGAAAAGTTAATTAAAAAAATAGTTTTTACTGTAGTTTTACAGAAAAAGTGTAAGTTTAAAAAGTATTTGCGTGTTAATTTCAAGGCCAAACTGAACAAAAACCTACAACACAACAAATACTTCTAATGCAACATGAAACATAATTTTCTTTCAACTTATTACATTTTACTATTGTTAATTACTTGCTGTAATATAAAATAGTTAGTTCTATTATACATATGTAACAATTCCCATGAAAATAACAATCTGTTTAAATTGTACATCCGCTTCCCCATACGCGAGCGGTAGATCCACAAACTGGCTAGCGTGTAGTGCCCACCTGGGAGTTGGCAATGGAAGTGCCTCCTAGTTACTTATAAGAGGGAAAACAAAATGAATACATACTTGCAGATGTGTGTGCTGGAAGCTGTTAAAAAATCAATGGTGAAATTTTGGAGGCATATTCTGGAATGGCATGGAGAAATCCTGTAATTAAACTGCTGCTGTTGTTGATGAAATCTTCAAAACATACAAACCTTAGGTGCCTGTGTACTTATCTGTAACATAAGATACTGCTGCCCAAACTTTTAATTATCTGTCTGGAAACCTGCAGTATGTATCGAAAATGTCTTGTAAACTTGATTTCATTATAGAAATTTACCATTTTGCCATACAGAGTGCATATTTAGAAAGAATTTAGACCACTTTCATTTTTCTACATTTTGTGAATTTTACAATTCAATAAAATTACAATTTTAAATAACACTCCGCACACAAATAATCAAAAAGTAAATTTTTACAAAATTTGCAAGCATATTTAAAAAAAATAAAATTATGTCATATATAAAATTATTGAGACTATTTACTCAGCTCTTTGTTGAAGCACCTTTGGCAGAGAATGCAGCCTCAAATCTCCTTGGGTACCATGCTACTGGCTTAGCATTCATGGATTAGAAGGTATTTGCCATTTCTTCTCTGAAGAACCTCGTAAACTCTCTCATAGTACAGAGGGTTCTATAGAGATTTTCAGTCAGTTTCAAGTCTAGGGTCTAGGTGGGCCACTTAAGGACATTCATATTCATGTGCTGGAGTTACTCTTGCAATGATCTTGGCCACGTCATTTGGACCATTATCATGTTGGAGGATGAACCTGAGATCTATTGGGGAGGTTTTCTTCAAGGATTTCTCTGTACTGTACTATGATCCATTTATCTTTACTTTAAACCTAAGTACATATAATATTTATTTCACGTGGCCTCAGAGTCATTTAGGTGCCTTTTGGCAAACAACAACCAAGCCACCTTGTTCCCTTTACTAAGATGTGGCTTCTGCCTATCTGCTTTACCAAAAAGGCCTGATTGGTGAAGTGGTGCAGAGGGGTTTCCTTCTGGCAAATTCTTCCATCTCCATAGAGAATCTCTGGAGTTCTCTCAGAGTGACATCTGGGTTATGGGTCACCTTCTTGATTAAAGCCCTCCTACTGTTTTTGCTAGGTTTGTTTTGGTGGTCATTTCAAACAGTCACAGTGGTTAAATGTCTTCCAATTAAAAATGGTAGAATCCATTGTGTTCTTCAGAACTTTCAAAGAGGCTGTATTTTTTTCTTTACCCTTTACTGGTTATGAGCTTCAACATAATCCTCTCTCAGAGTTATACAGACATTTCCTTTAATCTTGTGGCTTGGTCTTCCCTCTGACAAGCACTGTCAGCTTTGGAGCCTTATATAACCAAATGTATGCCTTTACAAATCATTTCCAATCAACTGAATTCACCACATAAGATAATCAAGTTGTAGAAAGATCTCAAGGATGAACTTTGGAAATGGGATTCACCTGAGGTCAATTTCTAGTGTCATAGCAAAAGGTCAATGTTTATGTACATATGAGATTCCATATTTGTATTTTTAATACATGTACAAAAATTGTAAAAACCCCTCACACTTTTTTATTATGATGTCTGTATGTGAAGATTCTTGACTAGAAATGTGTTTAACCTATTTTAGAGTATGGCTTTTACATATGAAAATATAGAAAAAGAGAAGAGCCTGAATACTTTTTGAATTTACTATACTTCATGAAAATTGATAATAATTTTGAGTGATTTGTTTAAGAATATGCATTTGCTATGATCAGTGTGTTATGTTCTTGTGATTATGTGGTAGTCTGCACTAAAGCATATAGCTGGCAGAAAAAGTACCTACTGATCAAAATACATGCCCTGTACCGGTATACAGGCTACTATTTATGTAGGGATTGGTTATATTGGTTTAGTGTACCTTTTATTATATGTGTTTACAAACATCACAGACAAATAGATTGTTTTGCCTTTTATATCTTAAACATATTTATATACTACTTTTGATTTCTGATTTTCACCTGAACTTAGTGCCTGCTAAGACAACACAATGAAAACAAGTGAAGAGCATTAATTGCTTAACTGACTAGAGAAGCCAAAAATCAGGACATTAGTGATAACCCAACAGGGCTGAAGAAAGTGAAGTAGATATGATGAAGTGTGTGTTATAATTGAGCTCTCTGGTAAAAACTATGCTAAAGACTATCTATCTATCTATCTATCTATCTATCTATCTATCTATCTATCTATCTATCTATCTATCTATCTATCTATCTATCTATTAAGGCATAAAAATCCATAATCTGAAAAACAGAAAATAACACGACATATTGGTTAACTGTGCTTTTGTTAACTGTATCAGAAATAATAACAAAGGCCTGACAACAATAGCATTGAAAATAAGACTTAAGACTCGACTGCCTATGAGTCATTTTTTATAAAAGTAAGATTCAGAAAAGGCACTCAGCTTGATAGCCATGCTTCAGTCAAACAACAGCACTGTTTACCATGAACAAATCAAGTACTGTAGTTCGGTTCTTGTGTCTTGTATGGCTTCTTTGTATAGTCCATTCAGCCAATATTTTGCCACCATCCTTTATTGTTTTCGCTTATCCTCGGTGACCATGTCTACAAGTTTCCCTTTATTTTCATACTAAGAAAAGAGACAACATGCTTTTTAACAGCACAATCACGTAATATCTCCAGTCCATTTTGACCCTTTTCTTCTCAGATGTTGGTTCTCCTTTTGTAAACAGCATTACCAGACATTTAATTTAGTTTTAGATCATTTATTTCTGACTTGAGCAAAAAAGAAGACATAGATCTATTAGATCACATGTAAACACTTGTACATTTACATTTATATAGAAATCTGAATTGTATTAAGAGGGTCTAAAAATGTTATGTTTATTCTTGTAAATATTCTTTTACCAGGTCAACACATTTTTTAAATTTTTGTTTCTTTTCTGAAATGTTTTTTATATGATATCACATGTAATAAGCCCAGATATACAGTGTGAAGCCCAGGGCATGTATAGTCACCCTATCCCTGACACAGACAAGGCAGAACACAATTTTGCCACACAGCACTTGGTTTATTTACAGTTCAGCACACAATGTTCACAGGACAAAGCACAACACAGTCCCTTTGCTGCCAGTCCTTCCGCCTCCACTCCTCCTCAAGAGCTTCGTCTTCCTCCTCAGGCGATTGAGTGGTGGTGACTGGCTCCTTTTAGGAGGAGTCCAGGTGCCCAACAAGCTTCTTCTGGTAGAACTTCCGGGTGTGGCATAATTGCTGCCAAATAGGGCTCTGTAAACTATAGACATATATAGGTAGACGCCACATTCACACACACACAATGTGGTTACTTAAATATATACAGGATGGGATCTAAAATCCTTGAAACAGAACTGTCTTACATAGCTTTTTCCGTGTGTTGCCACTCTGTAATTTCAGAGTATTCAGTCTGGCAATATGGTGCAGCCTTAGTTTGTGGAAGACAGACACAACTAAAGACATGAGCATAAAATGATGGTTGTTAATTTCAAATTAATTAACACATTTCTTCAATGTGCTCCTTGAGAAAAAACGCATCATCTGAACCAATCTCGGCCTGAACAAACTGATTGATCAAAGATATACTGGCAGCTTGCACTAATGTCGACTGTCGGATAACACGCTCAGCTACTTTGACCACCTTGACTGTACACTCAGAAGGAATCATCAAACCTCCTTTGTTTTTTAATGTGAGCAAGTGGTAGCTTTGATCATATGACGCCGGTACAGCATCTGTTACCAAACTAGCACGACACACATCACAGGACAGCTTTCTCAAAATCCCGTCTAAGGGCTACCTCCCACTGCTTCCTGAGGTGGATTTCTTTGGGAAACATTCAAAGTTTGAGAAATGTTAACAGCTAACAACAATCTACATAGTTAGTGACTAAATATGTTTAACCAAAATGTTGTTTGGAGGCTCACTTGAGCACATGAATGCATAGCTTTGCTATCTTAGCCTCGTGTAACTAAAGTTAAGATTATAAAACGGGATTTTGTAATGGCCAAATATAACCAAAACAATTGTTCAGCCTTACCTATGAAATGTAATCCCCCGGGATCTGGTTTGGAGCGTACAGCGGTTTGTACAATCCCAAGCAGCACATGAGTGAGGCATCTTTATCCATTACTTCACTCCACAGCAGTGCCACTCGCAATATGGCGGCGATGTTGACGTACGATGCTGCTGGTCATGCACTGTCTAGTAATTCTCTGTCTATGCTGTAAACAACCAGGAGCCCCCTGGTGGTGGCCACAGTGTTGACCTTCCATGGTCATAACCCATGGCTCCTCTGTAAGCCAAAGGGGCTGCCCTATGTCAGTCCGGGGAAGAAATGATCTTGAAAATAGTCTCTCCCCCGGTCCTTCCATACTCAGGGCATCCTGAACGTCCGCCACAACAGCCAGACAAAAGTATTTTGCTCTAGTTAAAAAAAAAAAAAAAACTAGACTCATCTTCAGTTAAGGTGGTTTCATTTACAGTGCATCTGGAAAGTATTCACTGTGCATCACTTTTTCCACATTTTGTTATGTTACAGCCTTATTCCAAAATGGATTAAATTCATTTTTTTCCTCAGAATTCTACACACAACACCCCATAATGAGAACGGGAAAAAAGTTTACTTGAGGTTTTTGCAAATTTATTAAAGATAAAAAAACTGAGAAATCACATGTACATAAGTAAGTCGCCCATCCAGGATGTCTCTGCACATTGCTGCAGTCTTCTTTCCCTTTATCCTGACTAGACTCCCAGTTCCTGCCTCTAAAAAACATCCCCACAGCATGATGCTGCCACCACCATGCTTCACTGCAGGGATGGTATTGGCTTGGTGATGAGCGGTGCCTGGTTTCCTCCAAACGTGACGCCTGGCATTCACACCAAAGAGTTCAATCTTTGTCTAATCAGATCAGAGAATTTTGTTTCTCATGGTCTGAGAATCCTTCAGGTGCCTTTTGGCAAACTCCAGGAAGGCTGCCATGTGCCTTTTAATAAGGAGTGGCTTCTGTCTGGCCACTGTACCATACAGGCCTGATTGGTGGTCTGCTGCAGAAATTGTTGTCCTTCTGGGAGGTTCTCCTCTCTCCACAGAGGACCTCTGGAGCTCTGACAGAGTGACCATCGGGTTCTTGGTCACCTCGCTGAATAAGGCCCTTCTCCCCCGATCGCTTAGTTTAGATGGCTGGCCAGGTCTAGGAAGAGTCCTGGTGGTTTCGAACTTCTTCCACTTACGGACGATGGAGGCCGCTGTGCTCATTGAGACCTTCAAAGCAGCAGAAATTTTTCTGTAACCTTCCCCAGATTTGTGCCTCGAGACAATCCTGTCTCGGAGGTCTACAGACAATTCCTTTGACTTCATGCTTGGTTTGTGCTCTGACATGAATTGTCAACTGTGGGACCTTATATAGACATGTCAAATCAACTGAATTTACCACAGGTGGACTCCAGTTAAGCTACAGAAACATCTCAAGGATTATCAGGGGAAACAGGATGTACCTGAGCTCAATTTTGAGCTTCATGGCAAAGGCTGTGAATACTTATGTACATGTGCTTTCTCAGTTTTTTTATTTTTAATGAATTTGTAAAAACCTGAAGTAAACTTTTTTCACGTTGTCATTATGGGGTGTTGTGTGTAGAATTCTGAGGAAAAAATTAATTTAATCCATTTTGGAATAAGGCTGTAACATAATAAAATGTGGGAAAAGTGATGCGCTGTGAATACTTTCTGGATGCACTGTGCATAAAGTAACAACAAAATTTCTATTAAACCTTAAACTGCCGCATACTTGGGGGTTAATACACCCCTGGACGCCAAATACTTTTTTGCTGCACTTTTTAAGTAAATGTCACAATTTACCAAAAAAAAGTGAAATTTTAATGGAACATGTATTTTTTATTCATGCAAAGAGCATCACAATTACTGCAACACTGATCATTTTACAAACTGCAAATGAACTGTAAAAATTATTTTAAAAACTACTGGAACAATATGTATAAGGTGCAACTGACGCCATTGATGAAATTCAGTAAATCACTGCTCTTGAACTGGCTGCATGCAAGCACACAGAGGTAAATGCTGATACTTGCAGGCTAGTCTACTGCAGCGGCTGAATCGCAGGGACAGTGATGCAGCAGTGCTGCAGGGGTCGGCAGTGGTCATGAGCTGGCTGCTCAACAAATGTATAGCACTGACTGATCATATCCGGCATGCAGGAAAATTGCACTGGCAAGCGACTATAGCTGGTTGTGGAGTTCAACGAATGTGCATTGCCGAATATACTCGGCTCCGGTGTGCTGGCAAATTGCATTGGGAAACGACTATAGCTGGTTCTGGTGGTTTAAGGGTTAATTTTTAGTTTTGTTTGCATACAAAGCGTGAAGCACCTATTGTGAAAGCCTTTCTTTCTGTCTGTCTGTTAGTTCATCTGTCCACATGAAACTACTTGGACCCCCTGTCATATTCAGCACTTCAGTCATCATTCTGGCACTCACATAAGCAGTCTCTCCTTGAAATTCATTGTTTTCGATAAGTGATCACAACACTGTGTAGTTAACAAAAATATATGTGTGGGGCATGTGGCAAAAATGCAGGGCGTGTCTCGATATCTGACGCCAGCATGGACACATTAAGTATAAACTTGTCTTGAGTGCCAATAGGAGAATGAGAGCATAACCACTTATTTATAAGAGGAAAACAATATATTTTATGTACAATGTAGACACTGTGTCAGTCTTGGAAGTGAGGAAGCAGAAGAGAGGCTCAGTATTAGAAAAAAAAACAGTCATGGGACAGAGAGCAGCATTCAGAGAAGGCAGGAGGTGAGGAGTAGGGGAACTAGTGATAGAATTAAGTAGGAGAGTGAGCGAATGACCAGAATCAAAGTGGTAAATAGAAATAAGTGTGTTTCTTTAATGAGAAGGAATTAAGGTGTAAAAAGGTTTATTGGAATAAGCAATTCACAGCACTCACAGCAGGAAACATTAGTGCTAGTAGCAGAGTGAGTGTCCATTAATAGGGAGGAACATATTTATTTTATATGCACAAATTACAGGAGCTGGTACCAGGCTTGTAAATAAAAAACACAGTAATTTGAAGGGCTAAATATTAGAAAAACAGTCAACTAGGGAAGCAAATAGGAGAAAAGTAAAGTTTACTGAAGTAATTTCTTTAAACTGGTATTCATTTTCTTAATTTAAATCAAATCATTCAAATAATTAAAATTTTAATAAAAAGGGTTGAACAGTTCAGCAATCCAGATTTTAATAATGAGGCCAATACAATGTGAGTCCTGCTTCCAAAAAGCTGCTAAGGTTTCTGTAAATTTAAGGGATAAAATTTTGTACAGAGTATTTGTCTTGGTACATTTATTTTTAGAGTTAAAAATATATATATATATTTGCAAATATTAATGTAATGCATAAACTGCAAAAATATGATGGTTCATTGAACATAACCCTGAAGCATACAGGGTGCCAATAAAATGTCCATAACTAAAGCAAGTACTTTCAGAATGACTCCTGCACATTTCTTATTTAGTGACAATGCAAAGCACAACAGAATATATAAACCATACATTTAAAGGCTGGTAAAGTTAGAATGCTTGATATTCTAAGAATGAATACTTGATCGATTCATTGATGTCACTAACAGTGCTATGTTCTGCTTAATTAACTATTATTTAATAATTATGTGTTATAGATGTGGTAGAAATTAAATATCTAATTAAAGAAAGAAACGTATCCTCTGTCAAGACAAGTCTAATAAAAGCTTTTGAGTCAGTAATCAGGCAGGAGAAAAGCTGTTCATTGCGTTATTTATTACTCTTTAGCTAATGCTTGAACAGGGAGCATACTTCTACCGCATGATCAGAATGGACAAATATTAAAAGTGTATGTTTATTTTATAAGAAACTAAATGTACATAACAGTGTCAATCAATGTATACAATTACTCTGGTTGGTTTGTTGGTTTACACCCAAATGATCCATATAAAATAAAAATCTACAGTATTTGTATTATTTTCTTATTCTTCTTATATCTTTAGGTTTAGCTACTATCCTTAAAGTTTGTGTGTATATAACAACTGTCCAATCTTGTTGTTTACAGCACATCTGATCTCTTAGTCATCCTTCAGTACATTTTGTGTATTACATTTTTGTCTCTGTTGTTCACTTGTTGTCTGGTTGCCTGATATGCATGATCAGGTTTCTGACATTTATCAACCCTATATGCTATTTCTTTAAGATGAATGCCATGTTACTCTAAAATTACTCTCTCATGTAGGGATCCAGAGCATGTCCAGGCAGTATGGGGGCAAATTAGAAATCAATCAATAATTTGTAATTTAAATTTGAAAAACATACAGTGCAGATTTTTCTTAAATATTTAAATTGTCTTGTTCCACATTATACTGTATATCGGTGCTAACATGTCTTGCTGCTAGAGTTCAAAAAATTATGTTTTGCAAAAGAAAAAAAATTTGGTCGGAACAGCAGCATAGTAGTGAGCACTACTTCTTCGTGGATTCATGTCCTCAGTTCAAGTTCAGTTTTCAGTCATTATGTGTGAAAAGTCTTCAAGTTCTTTCTGGGTCTGTGTGGTTTCTACTGTTTTCCTCCCATATTCACAAAAAATGCACCATTATGTCAGCAGTTGATTGAAAATTAGAATTGTGTGATGGGTGCATATCTGAGAGGAACTTGGGATGGACTGAGGACTGGTGCAGGGTTTGTCTCCAGTTTCACACTCAAAGTTGCCAGGAGAAACTCTGACCCCAGGACACTAATATGGACTAAGCAAGCTTAAGAATATTATGTTATATAAAAATAACCATTTTACAAAGTAAATCATTTATCCAGCTTATCATTATGAAATATGCTGTGAAACTGGTCACAAATATGTTCAATAAATCAAATTACTGTTATCATATCTACAATAATGGTGCTCATTTGACACTTCCGCCACACCAGGAAGTGTCATTGGACAGAGCACCTGGAGCCCATCCGAGTTATTACAAAAGGGGTCGCCTCCCTCCAGTAGACGAGCCGGAGTTTGGAGGAACGAGACGGAGCTTGTGAGGAGGGGAGTAGAGACGACAGAGAATGAGAGAGAGAGAAAGAAAAGAGACAGTTGGTGGAGAAGGCATTGTGGTGCTGTATAAAAATAAACGTGTGTTTTAGACATTCCTATGTCTGTCTGTCTGTGTCCGAGGACTGGCTTTCCACAATGGCATCCCACATGGGACTCTCCACCTGCTATAAGGATGGTGCATGATGGTGATACACCTGGCGGGCTTACCCTGCTGTCCCCTGGTCTTGCTTTTTAGACGGGGGCTGCCCAGGTTCTGCGTCAGTGGCCAAAGCACGCTGACCCATGGAGTGATGGCGAGACGACATCAGGAGGAGAGGAGGAGTCACTACAGACCGTAGAAGGGTTGCAGGGCAGAAAGCACCCGAAAGAGTCTTCCCCGATCGAGTTCACTCATAGGGTGGAGGGAGCACTGGAGAACCGGAAGTCCCTCCCAGAGACAGGCAAAGGATCGGACGGGGTGTGTTGTGTTCCCACCGATGATTGGTCAAGAGAGGGACCAACAAACGTCAATCCTGAGAGGACAATGACCCAAATGAGCGTGTGCAGGAGCTAAGCAGTTCACAGCTGGTCGGCAGGACCGAATGAACTTTAAGTCCACCGCTGGCTGATGTTTTGGTATTATTGGCAACTGTACAGGAACTGGAGGAAGGTCCTGCGGTTGATACGAGGGGTGATCGACAGGTTAGAGAAAAAAGCGGAGGCTCCCCTGATGGCTATAAAGGAGTGGGGGAGTACAACGTGGGATTCTCCAGCCAAAGCGTTGATGCGGTATAGGTGAGTACTACCGGTACCGTAAAGGAAAGAGGAAGCCCTAGCAAAGGGAGCTGAGACATGGGTGACTGGACTCAAGTAGCAAGACGTCCTACAGTAAATCAGGGGATGAGTACCGAGCATACAGTGGGAGCTGAGTCATGGGGGAGGTGCCAGCTTGTATGTGTTGGCACACAGACCGGCCCACTTCAAGAAGTTGCAGTGCTCATAACCCGATCGGGAAGTGTGCAAACAGCCCTCTTTGTCCCATAAGGGGATACAGGCTGTTGCAGCACTCCAAACTAAATGGAGGCCCCGGAGAAAGAATGGAGGGTCTCCCAACAACAACAACAACAACATTTATTTATATAGCACATTTTCATACAAAAAGTAGCTCAAAGTGCTTTACATAATGAAGAATAGATAAATAAAAGACACAGTAAGAAAATAAAATAAGTCAACGTTAATTAACATAGAATAAGAATAAGGTCCAATGGCCAGGGTGGACAGAAAAAACAAAAAAAAAACTCCAGACGGTTGGAGAAAAAAATAAAATCTGTAGGGATTCCAGACCATTAGACTGCCCAGTCCCATCTGGGCATTCTACCTAACATAAATGAAACAGTCCTCTTTGGATTTAGGGTTCTCACAGAAGGACTTGATGATGATGGTCACGTAGATTTCTGGCTTTTAATCCATCCATCATTGTTGGAGCTTCATGAAGCTTTGAGTAGGTGGAGGTGGCGCAGGCCACCACCACAAAGAAACCGGAAAAAGAAACAGAAGAGAGAGTAGGGGTCAGTATGGATTTTAGAGCCACCATGAATAGTTATTATGATGAATTGAACATACAGAGTATCAGGATTAAGTTAAAGTGAAGTTATAAAAAGGCCATGTTAAACTAATGTGTTTTCAGCAGTGTTTTAAATTGTTCCACTGTATCAGCCTGGTGAATTCCTATTGGCAGGCTATTCCAGATTTTAGGTGCATAGCAGCAGAAGGCCGCCTCACCACTTCTTTTAAGTTTTGCTCTTGGAATTCTAAGGAGACACTCATTTGAGGATCTAAGGTTACGATTTGGAATATAAGGTGTCAGACATTCTGATATATAAGATGGGGCGAGATTATTTAAGGCTTTATAAACCATAAGTAGAATTTTAAAGTCAATCCTGAATGACACAGGCAACCAGTGTAGTGACATCAAAACTGGAGAGATGTGCTCGGATTTTCTTTTTCTAGTTAGGATTCTAGCAGCTGCATTCTGCACTAGTTGCAAACGATTTATGTCTTTTGTGTGTAGTCATGAGAGGAGTGCGTTACAGTAATCAGAACAGAAGGAAACATGAGCCAGAGAGCTCACATACAGAGAAATGAGGATGGAGAGAAGCCCCAAACCTGGCTGGGGAGATGTGGGCACGGGCATTCCAGTCCTGCTTTCAGGTCGGGAGGGCACCGGAAAATCAGAGGGGCCATCAATGTTACAAGTGTCATGGGGCTGGTCATCTGTGGAGACGTTGTCGGTATGACATCCTCACCCTGTTCTTGTTGTTTTACAGGACCAGACTGTGGACAAAAGTATGTTGATACCCCGCTGTGGGAGAAACCTAGCCCTCGCAGGACAGGACACTTGCCCTACAGGCTTCAGCTGGTGGTGGGGCAGTGTGGCAGAGGTACCCAGCCGGGACACCTGGACGGTCCACAAGAGGGACAATACCTCCCCTGGGCCACGAAAGGGCAGCC
This sequence comes from Polypterus senegalus, assembly GCF_016835505.1. Lineage (NCBI taxonomy): Eukaryota > Metazoa > Chordata > Cladistia > Polypteriformes > Polypteridae > Polypterus > Polypterus senegalus. The sequence continues at coordinate 90,212,703 of NC_053157.1, forward strand.
GCCCTGGTCTGCCTGGAAGCCACTGGAACAGAGCTGGGAAGCTCATCCCTTTGGGAGGATGTGGCCACCGCCAGGGGGTGCCCGGAGAGTCATGAAACCCTGGATGGCAGCACTTCTGCCACACCCGGAAGTGCTGCCAGAAGAAATCCCAGGGGAACCCAGATTGTGCTCATCTAACACTTCCACCACACCAGGAAGTGTCATTGGACAGAGCACATGGAGCCCATCCGAGTTATTATAAAAGGGGTCGCCTCCCTTCAGTAGACGAGCCGGAGTTGGGAGGAAAGAGACGGAGCTTGTGAGGAGGGGAGTAGAGGTGACGGAGAAATAGAGAGAGAGAAAGAAAAGAGACAGTTGGCGGAGAAGGCATTGTGGTGCTGTATAAAAATAAATGTGTGTGTTTTGGACATTGTGGTGTCTGTCTGTCTGTGTCCTGGGGATGGCTTGGCACAATATTTATTTAAATATGGAAGCGAAGGTCTGTGATATGGTTTGCATATTAGTAACTAGAGATCCACAAAGGGAAAAAATGAGTTACATATGTTAAAATAGTTTATTCCTAAGTTTGATAACCTGACAGGTGTCACTATCAGAGGAAAATGATTAGACATACAGGAATCAAAAACAATACAGTGGAACCTCGGTTTGCGAGCATAATTCGTTCTGGAAACGTGCTTGCAGTCCAAAGCACTCTTATACCAAAGTGAATTTCTCCATAAGAAATATTTCTAAAATCAGATGATTCGTTCCACAACCCAAAGCTATTCATATAAAATGATTAATACAAAATATAAAGTAAAAATACATAAAAACAAATTAATCTGCACTTTACCTTTGAAAAGAAATCATGGCAGGTGTGAGTGAGTTTCTAAACTCTTGTGGGATTCCACCCAACTGGATGACACGCGGAAGAGCGTTCCAAAGCAATCTCAGTCTCCCAGCGCTGTAGCAGTTCGCCGTAAAAGCAAATCTGAAAAGATCGCTGACATGCTATAAGCGCATGCCGTCGATGGGTGATACAAGGAACAAGGAACATTATAAATGCACAGGGCACAGTACTGCTTGGCCACAACCCTGCCTGACTGCTGTGTCTGTGTATAGCAGAGTGGCAGATCCTGCTACAATAAATAACTGCGCTGTTGCTGTTTCAAGCTGAATAAAGCTGGTATTGTTAAAGTACTGAGACTCAGGTTTGAGTTTTGGGGCACAAGATGGGGACTCACACTTCACAGCACACAGTGTACACACGCGCGCACACACAAAGTCACGATGCTGTAGTGAACAGTATATGCTCATACGGATGTTGACTATATGAGTGAGGCACGCCGACTCAGACGGAGAATAGGAGACAATTGCTCACGAGAGCGAGAGAGAGAGAGAGAGAGACACACACACACGCACTCACGCACACGACAGAGAGAGACAGACACAAGCATGCGCGAGAAGAAACATCAGCTCTGTTGTGATCACATGACGCTCAGCAGGCATAGCGTATCCATACTACTCGTATTGCAAGACCTCGCTCGTTTATCAAGTCAAAATTTATTAAAAATTTGAGCTCGTCTTGAAAAACACTCGTTAACCAAGTTACTCACAAACCGAGGTTCCACTGTATATAGCTGGTAAAGATTGGGGGTAGAGTGGGAGGTTGTAAGGGGCTGTTCGAAAGGTGTTTGTCATAAAGTCTTTCTTTTGTTATTTAGATGTTTTTCTTTTTAAGCCTGCATTTGCTGGGTTCAAGTCCAAGTGTCTGTTAATGGCATTTTCATTAGAGAGCCACGATTCAGTCAGCTCTTGGGCAAGAAGCTCTCCATTGCATTAAATAATAGGAAAGTTTGGCAATCTGAGAAGCTCACTGATATGAAAAACTTTTCTTGATTTGTTTCGAACCTAGTTTTATTAAACTTGACTTGAATGTATGGAATGTTATTTGATTTTAATAAAATCAATAAATTGTTAAAAAAAAAACTTTTCTTCCTACATAGTTGCATCAACATGATGTAACTTCAAGATGCCTGCGATGTAAACCACCAATCAACACATGGCATTCATCATTTGGCAATTCAGAAGAAGCATTCTAAGTGAACTCATTTGTGAAACACACTGTATACTGATGAAATACCATTCTGAAACAACAATTCAGCATTCTTGGTTTCTTACATGTGGACAGACTATTACACAAGAATGGGCAAAATGCATCCACAATACTGCCTCCCAAAGACATAAATCCAAATGTGACACACTCAATAATAAATGGAATAAACTCACTGGGAATAGGCATACTATTGAACCACAGTCCGGAGTATGCAACTTCTCCAAAAGACAGCTTTCCACCATGGAACAAAATGTTCTCACCAGGCGTTTGAACTTTAATGACAAAGATACCTCCGATATGAGCTTCCTAGGGTCCCTGGAACACATCATTCAACTTGATAAGGTACCGGTAGGCAATGCACAGAAAATAAGATGTGCCACAGCCAGTCAGTTACACACAAGACATCCAACTGTCTGCATTTCTAAAAAAGAGCAGAAGGCTTTAAGATCACTGCGCAATGACAACAGAATTATTACCCTAGGCAACAAGGCGTGATAGTCGCAGTGGACAAAGAGCAATAGGTTAATGCAATAGTGGAAATGCTCTCTGACACCACTACCTATGAGTAATTAACCAGCGACCCTGCAAAAACCACCTTAAATAAAATCAACACTACCCTGGGTAAACTCTGAAGTAACAACCATTTAAACTTACAAGATTACAGTTAAATGAAATCTAATGATGCGATCTGCCCAGAATTCTACTCCTTCCCATAAAATCCACAAGACCCCTTTAAAATTCAGACCTGTGGTCAGCCTAGCAGGTGGACCAAATTACAACTTATCTAAAAGACTTTTTCATATGCTCAACAACAACAACATTTATTTATATAGCACATTTTCATACAAAAAAAAAAAAACCAAAACAAAGTGCTTTACATAATGAAGAATAGAAAAATAAGAGACACAGTAAGAAAATAAAATAAGTCAACATTAATTAACATAGAATAAGAGTAAGGTCCAATGGCTAGGGGGGACAGAAAAAACAAAAAAAAAAAAAAAACTCCAGACGGAGAAAAAAATAAAATCTGTAGGGATTCCAGGCCATGACACCGCCCAGTCCCCTCTGGGCAATCTACCTAACATAAATGAAACAGTCCTCTTGTATTTATGGTTTTCACGGAAGGATTTGATGATGGTGATGATGATGATGATGATGATCACGTGGACTTCTGGCTTTTAGTCCATCAATGCTGGGGCATCATGGTGCTTTGAGCAGGTTGGTGGTGGCACAGAGAAACCGGAAAAAGAAACAGAAGAGAGAGTAGGGATCAGTACGTATTTTAGAGCCACCATGAATAGTTATTATGATGAATTGAACATACAGAGTATCAGGATTAAGATAAAGTGAAGTTATAAAAGGCTATGTTAAAGTAATGTGTTTTCAGCAGTGTTTTAAAGTGCTCTACTGTATTAGCCAGGCGAATTCCTATCGGCAGGCTATTCCAGATTTTAGGTGCATAGCAGCAGAAGGCCGCCTCACCACTTCTTTTAAGTTTAGCTTTTGGAATTCTAAGGAGACACTCATTTGATGATCTAAGATTACGATTTGGAATATAAAGTGTCAGACATTCCAATATATAAGATGGAGCGAGATTATTTAAGGCTTTGTAAACTATAAGCAGAATTTTAAAGTCGATTCTGAAAGACACAGGTAACCAGTGTAGCGACATCAAAACAGGAGAAATGTGTTCGGATTTTCTTTTCCTAGTTAGGATTCTAGCAGCTGCATTCTGCACTCGTTGCAAATGATTTATGTCTTTTTTGGGTAGTCCTGAGAGCAGTGCGTTACAGTAATCTAATCGACTAAAAACAAAAGCGTGAATTGCTCAGACATTTAACATATGACTCAGATTATTCTGTTAAAAGCGCAGAGATGGCATTATAGAACCTGAGGAATATATCCATTGCAGATGATGAGATCGTGATTTCTTTTGATGTTGTGTCGTTATATACCACAATCCCAATTCATCTGGCCACATAGAATTTACTTACAAAACTAAGTAATGACCTCGCCATAACGACACAAGCGAAGCAGACCACTAAGGACATAATGCATCTCATATCACTTTGCCATGATACGCAATTCAATTTTTTTAATACAGGTGAGGGGACGCTGGCGTACGCAAGTCGCTGCCGCTCCTCCCTGTTAACAACACTTTTCGCAAAATTCGCCTTAATTCTACACTTTCTCACGCTTGTTTTATTTCTTTTATTGTACGTATAGTTCGTGGATACAGCCGACTTAAATTGCATGGATTTGGCTTAATATTTACAGATTTTATGGACTCTACTTTGACTGGGAACAGCCGAGTCTGTGGATCGCGGGACGAGACCTACGAACATTTCTTTGTACCTGGCGATCTATGACCTCGGGATGATCTGTCTCCGTGATTATATTCGCTATGACCCGATTCATTTTACAGTACTGTACGACTTGGATCTGATCTGATGCTCATACTAACCTGGCTTATGGCTCCGGGGCGATCACGCATGAAATTACCAAGCGTTACTGTTTGTGGCTGTGTATTGGAACCTCCAAATCCTGCTACCTCCTCCTGCTATGCTTTGTGCTGCTTTGCTATTGCCGTTCATATCATCTAATCCAAATGGTTCCGCTATGCTGTGCTGCTTCTCCACTGCTTTTCAGATAAGTATTGCCAAGTATCATGCTAAAATACTCTCATGACAAACTCCTTCTTATTAAACAGTTTGTCCAGAGCAAATGGTCTGATTGGAACATCCTAAAAGACGCCGGTATTTTGCAGCGCCCGAAATATATACATCGCGGGTGAGGTCGCCGCCACCGCCGGGCTGCGAATGAAAAGACAACCGGCAGTATTTGCTCAAGAATAAGCCTTCCTTCTCATGGCCCTGGAAATACAAGTGTCAGTGTGCCAAATTTACATTGTGTGGAAATAAACCCTGATCACGGCTCTGTGCAAAAGATGCCTCATTAACTAATATTGCACTGTTTAACTCGAGATCTCTTAATGGCAAAGCATTGGTGCTGTCAGAACTCATCACTGACACCAAACTTGATATACTGTGTTTAATGGAGACTTGGCAAAAACCAAACGAATTGACGTCTCTCACGGAGGCGACCCCTCAGCTCTAGACAAGGCGGTGGGCTAGCGGTAATTATCAGAGCAGACTTAAATATCAAACGAATCCCAATTGACTGTCCATTGTCTTTTGAGTGCCTGGCTCTTAAACTAATAACGGAAAAAGGTTCTGTCTCACTCATTGTTCTTTATCGTCCCCCAAAATACAATGCATCCTTCTTATCTGATCTGATTGAACTTTTAACCCACCTAAGCTCTTACTCTCAGAGAATTATCCTTCTTGGTGATTTCAACATCCATATTGACATTACTACATCTAAACTGAGAAATGAATTCCTATCCTTACTGGACTGTTTTGACTTGACACAACATGTTGATTTTCCCACCCACTCTGGTGGTCATATATTGGATCTGATCTGCACTTCTGGACTATCTGTTGCCAACATTTACAGCACTGATTTGGGACTCTCTGACCATAAAGCAGTATTTTTCACTGTCTCACTGCCTTTACCTCCTCTTACCTGTAAACGACAAATTTCTTACAGAAACCTTAAAAATATCTGTCCCTCTATCCTTTCTGGATCCATTTCTGATCTTTTACTGTCTGCACCTATTCCGTCAACACTAGATAGTCTTGTTGACCACTATAACTCAGCCCTTCATTCAGCATTAGATAAAACAGCTCCTTTAAAACATAAGGAGGTTTCCTTTAAGCGTTCAGCTCCTTGGTATAACTCAGAATTGCGATCTATGAAAGCAGCTGGCTGACGCCTTGAGAGAATGTCACGTAAGACTGGCCTCACTGTGCACATCCAGGCTTTCTCTGACCACCAAAGAGCTTACAGAGAAGCACTAACTGCTGCTAAGAACACCCACTATGGCAGAATAATAGAAAGTGGCCATAATAACCCAAGGGTTTTGTTTTCTGTAGTTAATAAACTACTTGAACCTGCATCTGGCCCAACTACCTCTTCTACTGAAGTCTGTGAGGATTTCCTCCACTTTTCTGTAACAAAATTAAAGATCTAAATAATTCAACTAACATAAATACATCATCTGTTTATATCTCTCCCTGTTTTCCCACTCCATCCAGCTCCTTCTCTAAGTTCTCACCAGTCACATCTGCGTTTGTTAATAACCTGCTTTGTAAGATGAGGCCGACTACTTGTGTACTGGACCCCATCTCCAGCACACTACTTAAATCCTGCCTTTATGCCATAATCCCGACTGTTACAACAATAATAAACTCATCCCTTGACACTGGCTCTGTGCGCTCACTTTTAAAATTGCTTCTGTAACCCCAATGTTAAAAAGTCTGGTCTTGATGCTGACAATCTTAACAATTTCCGGCCTATTTCCCACTTACCTTTCCTGTCAAAAGCTCTTGAGCGTGTTGTAGCCTCCCAGCTCACCAATTACTTAACCTAATAATTTGATGGAACCCTTTCAGTCTGGTTTCAGGGTGCAGCACAGCTGTGAAACTGCTCTGCTACGGGTAACCAATGATTTGCTTATGGCAGCAGACTCTGGACAAACCAGCATATTAATTCTATTAGACCTCAGTGCAGCATTTGACACTGTCAGACATGACATTCTACTGTCCAGAATGGAGAACATGCTGGGTATCTCTGGCACTGCCCTCCAGTGGTTCAAGTCCTATCTGACTGATAGGCAAGAGTTTGTTAGTCTTGGCAACAGCAGATCCAGCTCAGCGCCAGTCACACAAGGAGTTCCTCAGGGCTCTGTCCTCGGCCCTCTTCTCTTCTGTATTTATATGCTTCCCTTGGCCATATTATTCATAGCTTGGACTGGGCTATCATTTTATGCAGATGATACTCAACTCTACTTCAATGTTAAAAGTGGAACTTCATCAGAGCTTTCTCAGCTCACAACCTGCCTTAGTGAAATTAAAACCTGGATGGAGCAGAACTCTTTAAAATTAAACTGCAACAAAACTGAACTCCTGCAAATTGGGACTAAAATGCAACTTAATAAAATGAGCTCCTTCCCAGTCCATCTTGGCGGTGATCTCATCAGACCTGCCTCTACTGCAAAGAATCTTGGTGTCATTTTGATTCCTCCCTTTCTTACTCCACCCACATAAATCACATTAAGAAACTTTCTTACTTTCACCTCCATAACATATCCAGTGTTCGCTCCTTCCTCTCCTTTTCTAATGCTGAGAAACTTGTCCATGCTTTTATCACATCCCGCATAGATTATTGTAACTCGCTGTTGCCAGGTGCCCCTTCTAATCTTATATCACAGCTCCAGCTTATTCAAAACTCAGCTGCAAGAGTCCTTACTCAAACCAGCAGCAGCGAGCACATCACACCCATCCTGCTCCGTCTTCACTGGCTCCCTGTGTCTTACAGAATCGAATATAAAATCCTACTAATAACCTACAAAGCCTTAAATAACCTTGCACCAAACTACATCAGTGATCTTCTCCATCACTATGTGCCTGCCAGCTCACTAAGGTCCTCTGATTCTGGCAATCTTGTTGTGCCCCACACTAATCTACACTCCATGGGTGACAGGGCCTTCAGCTGTATAGCGCCCAGACTCTGGAATGACCTACCGAAATTAATCAGGTCAGCTGACTCCATGAATTCTTTTAAAAAACAACTTAAAACTCATCTGTTCAGGAAGGCTTTTAGGTCTACTTGACTTTATTACCCTTCACTGAATTTACTGTCTTAGTCTTCTTTATTTATTTATTTGGTTTGTACAATGCTATATACTGTATACCCTGCCGTTCTTTCTTATATTCTGTAAGTGCCTTGAGCATGGGAAAGGCGCTATATAAATAAAATGTATTATTATTATTATTAATTTTATCATTCTGCACTGACTTGCCTTGTAGTTCATCGTTTGTCTCTACACTATGTGACACTGAGTCTCTTTCTGATGTGTAATGCGTAAACAATGACAGGATGCTTTCAAGAGCTTGCTGAGCTAATAAGCATTGCAGCATTTCTTTTCTTACCTCTCCTCTAAACTCGTAAATACCTAAATAATAACCAACAAGATAGAAACTAAGCTGTAATGAACATACATATATACAAAGCAATCCTGACAAAAGAAGGTTTTGTTTGAATGCTATTTACAAAGATGCGATGTGCATGTAAAATTATTGACACTTTACCACATTCAGGGTCACTCTCAACCCTATGTGCTTTAGGAGAATATATGATCATGATAAAATAATTTGAAACTATTTTGGCATATTCTTGATAGTAAATTGTTGAGGTTAAAATGAATGAGGCATACCTGGGGAACTGCATTCACACTGTATCCTATGATCCTGTGAGAGCTGTAAACATGACATCACAGATCGCTAGTAGTTTCCAAGCACTTCTATCAGTGAAGAGACCATGCAGAGAACATGCTTCATCACCAAACCTGACTTTTTTCTGACATGGTAAAAGAGAGGCAGAGATAGAGAATGAGGAGGGCTCATGATCAGAAGTCAAAGGATGCATCAATTATTCTTCAGATTTCTAAGAGTTGAACACCGACATTAACTGAATCAGTATCAGGACTGCACAGAGTTTAGTTATTAGACTTCCTTACTCTGATTTGTGCTAATATACTGTGGCAGACAGCCGGGGGCCATGCCCATCTGGGACGCCCCTTCACTCTATATTCAGGGGGAGCAGCCCTGGAGAGTGCAATACCTCCCTCTGGATGCTAGATGGCCACCCCCCTGGGTTGGAGCGGTGCCTGGGTTTCCCACAGGGCTACATGGGAATTGGAGTTGGGGGCAGCCCTGTTGGGTCCTGCAGGCGCCACCAGGAGGGACTGCAGCTGGAACTCCTGAGCCCTTGTGGGCAGTGTCTTCACCACACCTGGAAGTGCAGCCGGAACTCGGCAATCAAGCCCCTGGACCACATTCAGGTGAACTATAAAAGCGGTCAGCAGCCACCACTCGGGGACCCAGAATCAGGAGGAGAAGGACGAGGAGGAGTGGTGGAGAAAGAAAAGAATGCTTTGCTGTGTGTTTTATTTGGTGTGTTGTGCTTGGGACTGTGTACTGCCTGTGTGACACAGGGATGACATGCACCCACAGGCGAAGAAAAATAAAATACATTATCTATTTTACGTGTGCCTCCATGTCCAGTCTGTGTCGAGTCGGGCACCTATATAGCACCTTTTCACAATACTTTCCAACCAACTAGTTTGTATCAAAAAGTAAATTGGTTATTTCAGTATTACTAACCAATTGCTCTTTTGTTTTTGTTTCTTTTTAATTTGTTCATGTAAAAGCTATGCAATTATAGATTACTAAAGTTACAACTGTTGTATAAAATAACATAGGGCAAGAAACTCAAAGTTTACATAATTACCAAAGTTCTGTTAAGCTATAGTTACTTAAATCTGTAACCTGTACTTTAAGATATTACAGTACGTGGTACATTTTAGTTTTTGTTCATTATGACTAATGCTCATTTAATGCCTAACCATTTAGTTTCTATGGAAATATAATAATTTATTTTAGTCTGTCTAATATTTTCTATGTATTTTTACTATATACAGAGCTCAACCGTCAACACAATGATAAAGTTATAAGAAAATTTGGAGATATCAATTTCAAAATAAAAAATGTCAGATAACTGTGTCATTTAATTAAGGTTCATATTTGTGAAGAATATTATTATAAAACCCAACAGAAATCCTACTTCCAAAAGTTTCAAGTAACAGTTAACAGAATTAAAAAGTACAGTATAGCATGGATTGCCCATAATAGCTCAAAAAGGCAATCAAAAAGAGAGTAAATGGATGGAAATTTCCAATAAGAAGGAAAAATTTATACCCATCATTCTTTAAAATATATTTAATTAAATTAAATTGGGTAGTATGTTAAAATATTCATTAAGTCATTTGTAAAGTAAAAGGATTATAGGTTTATACGGTCATTATTGTCATGTGTTTAGAGTACAGTAAAATTCTTATTTACATGTCCAACCAACATTCAACACTTTCTACTTCCCTGAGAGCAAGCAGGTAAATTTAATTTTTAAAGCACACTCAAAAAAAACTTTCCCTGGCCAAATTACTGATTTCTGCATATAGAGAACTACAATAATCTAGCAGGGATGACATTCAAGCATGACTAAGTTTCTCTGAATCATGAAAGAAGTGAAATGGCTTTATTTCTGAGATTGTTCTACACTGTAGAAAACTAGCCTTAGAAAAATAGCTAATTTGCTTGCCAAAGTTGAGGTCTGAATCAAAAGACTTTTGGCTTGTGTTTTGATATATGGTGACAGTTTTCCAGGCTTTTTTCTTTGCTTAATATCAGTACATTTACAAGAACAAAATGAAATGATCTCTGATTTATTTTAAATTAACCGTTTAAAGTTCTTGGCCATCCAGAATTTAGTATGAGGTAGTTCATGTTTGTATAATTTGAGGGAGTTCATGTTACTAGGATTTAGAGGGAAACAGAACTGTGTATCATTTGCATAACAATAAAATGAGATGTTGTATTTATGGATAATATCTCATAATGATAGTGCATAGATTGAAAAAGAATAGATCCTAAAATGGAATCATTTAGGGCTCTCTAAAATGCAACAACATAGGAGGAAAAAACTTACCAATCTTAACTGAACTTTTCTATGCTTAAGATAAGAAGAGAACCAAGTGAGTGGTATACTGCAAAAGGTAAAACTTATGGTCTAAACATTGGGGGAGAATGTCATAGTTGACAGTAATAACGGCAGAATTAGCCCAGTATGATTAAAATGGCACAAAAACAGTTGTCAAAGGCATGTGTAAAGTTTTTAAATACCTCTGAAAAGACATATTCTGTACTAAGAAATCTCTAAAAACCAGACTGAATTTTTTCAAGAAGCTTCTTAAGTTGAAAATGTCCAAGAAAAATCAGAATGCCCACAAGGGAGGGGTAATCATCAACTCTGACCTGTAAAAAAAGGGCAAACAAAGATTCTTCATAAAAGAAAGATTTATTTTCAAACTTGAAAGAAAAACAGCAAAAATACTCAAAATAGCAAAATTAGCCAAAAGGATTTACCTAAAAGGTGGTCAAAAATAACAAAGTCTCAAATCCACAATTTCAATAAGGAGAATCCAAAAACCATTGCAGAAATACTTACAGATGATAACCACCACAATCACCTTCAACAGAGTCCATTCAAATGAAAAACAAAGGACTGCATTTCTCATAAACCCATATGGGGCTGAGGGCAGTCCACCAACAGAAATATCATGGAGCAATGGATAACAAACACATAGAAACATGACAATACTTAAATGAAATATTATAAACATAAAATAGAAACTACAATAAACATAACAATACTTTAAATCAGGGCAAAAACATGAAAAAGAAACATAAACAGAGAACAAAGAACATAATCTGTCAGACACATAACAATAAAGGACCAAAATGAGGGCCAATTACATCAAATACCTTTTTAAAGAAATGAGGAGTAATATCAAAATGAGATCATGTGTTCTGTATTCTAATTACAATTCCTCTTAGATAGAGATGTAGGCTCAAAGTGATAAAAAACAACAAGGACAGATAGGGAAGTGGGTCAAAAACAGAGGGTGGGTCAAAAACAGAGGGTGAAATATCAGATCTGATATTCTCAGTTATTATTATAAAAAAAAGCAACTTCAGAAATTTCTCTTGACACGTGCAGACACAGGTGGGCTAAAATTAGACTTAATTGTAGTAAACAAAACTCTAAGTATGGCAATTATTAGAAATTATATCAGAAAATATCTTACCTTACCTGCCTTGTCAGATTCCCTGAAATACAGCCAGTTTACTGTTCAAAATGTCACAAGACGCTTGCTGCTTATCATTTTTCCATTTTAATTTTTTCCTTCCTTCATTCCTGCCTAAGAACTTGAATAACATCATTCAGCCATGGCTGGGCTTTAGAGTTAGTTTATCCTATTTAAAAAGGAGCAACAGAACCCAGGATAGCTGAGCAAGAGGAATAAAAAAGACCAACATGCTTTTCTACACTTAGTTCAGGACAGGCATGCTAAATTGAATTAGGAAAGCATTTAAATAAGCCTATGCATAGTAACTAGTGGCAGAAGAACTGCTACACCTAGAACAATGGCCTGAAATTCTAGAAATAAGGAATTTAGAGGGCATATTAAAAACAATTTGTAACACTGTAGTTAACATAAAGGACAAATGAAGATCAAGTAAATGACAGTGCTTATGACTGGTCCTAATAACTTACTGAACAAGGCTCAGAAAGTTCACAAATAGAATTCATTGACCATTGATTTAGAATGAAATTAACAACACTTGTTAATTTACCTCTCACATCAATTTTCTATGCATAATTATGGAATTACATTTCCTAATGGCTCTTCACTATTACTAAGAGCATCCCTGGAAATGGGAAACCCTGGATGAACAGGGAAGTCCAAGACCTATTGCAGGCACGTGACATTGCTTTCCATATGGGAGACCCAGAAGCCTACAAAATAGCTAGGCCCAATCTGAGGAAACACATTAAGGAGGCAAAGCTCTGCTGCAAAGTAAAAATACCAGAGCATTTTAAAAGCTTTGACTCCCAACGCATGTGGCAAGGCATTAGGTCCATCACAAACTACAAGGATAACACCTGCTCAACCAACATTGGAAACTCATTTCTTCTAGATGACCTCAATCACTTCTTTGCATGATTTGACAAGGACAGCAACCAACCTATCATCAAACAACCCAGCAAGAGGCCCCATTATGTTCTCAAAGCCACATTAATCTTAATAAGGCAGCTGACCCTGATGGGGTTCCTGGATGGGTCCTGAACCATTGTGTTTAATATCTCACTCTAGGACAGGCCACTGTCCCCACTTGCCTCAAGTCTACTATAATTATCCCTATTCCAAAACAGGCAGTTGTAAGGTCTCTGAGCAATTATCACCCTGTGGCCCTGACCACTATTGTTATGAAGTGCTTTGAGCATCTTGTTCTCAGACACATTACGAGCAACATCCCCACCTCCCTGGACCAATACCAGTTCGCTTACAGGGCAAACAGATCAAATGAGGTCACTTTCTATCTTGCCCTTCATACTGCCCTGTAACACCTGAAGCACAGGAACAACTATGTGAGAAGGCTGTTCATCAACTACACCTCTGCCTTCAACAAAACCCCCCAACCCCGCCAACAAGCTGGCTATCAAACTAAACATCTTGGGTCCCAACTCACACCGGTGCAACTGGATTTTGGATTTTTTCACTAGCAGACCACAAATTGCGTGCATGGGTAAGCACTTCTCTTCATCCATAATACTGAATACTAGGGTACCGCAGGGCTGTGTGCCGAGCCCTCTTCTTTACTCCCTCTTCACAAATGACTGCAAATCTACCCATGATACTCACATAATAATAAAGTTTGCAGATAACACCACTGTGATAGGCTTGATCTCCAATAATAGCGAAGCAGTCCATAGAGATTAAGTTGAGAATGTGGAGAGTTGGAGACAGAATAACAAAATTGAACTCAATTCTTTCTTCTTCTTCTTCTTTTGTCTGCGCCTGTTAGAGGTTGCAACAGCGGATCCTCTTCTTCCATATCATCCTGTCTTCTGCATCTTGCTCTGTTACACCCACCACCTGCATGTCCTCTCTCACCACATCCATAAACCTTCTCTTAGGCCTTCCTCTTTTCTTCTTGCCTGTCTCCAACCCATATAACATAGTTGGGCTCACTACTGTCCTGTAGACCTTGCCTTTCACTCTTGCTGATATCCGTCTGTGACAAATCACTCCTGACACTCTTTTCCACCCATTCCACCCTACCTGCACTCTCTTTTTCACCTCTCTTCCACAATCCCTGTTACTCTAAATTGTTGATCCCAAGTATTTAAACTCATCCACCTTCACCAACTCTACTCCCTGCATCCTCACCATTCCTCTGACCTCCCTCTCATTTACACACATGTATTCTGTCTTGTTCTTACTGACCTTCATTCCTCTCCTCTCTAGAGCAAACCTCCAACTCTCCAGGGTCTCCTCAACCTGCTCCCTACTCTCGCTACAAATCACAATGTCATCAGCAAACATCAAAGTCCACGGGGACTCCTGTCTAATCTTGTCTGTCAACCTGTCCATCACCACTGCAAATAAGAAAGGGCTCAGAACCGATCCCTGATGTAATCCCACTTCCACATTGAATGCATCCGTCACTCCTACTGCAGTTTTCACTCTGCATAGTAACTAGTGGCAGAAGAACTGATACACCTAGGACAATGGCCTGAAATTCTAGAAATAAGGAATTTCGAGGGCAATGTCATATTTAAAAACAATTTGTCTATGATCAGAAAAACAGGCATTTTCAATTTCAGTAACAGCATGTATTCTGTCTTTCAGTATCTTGAAAAATAACTGAATTCATTGATGAAGTTACATATTTGGCTATGAGATCTGTAAAGAAGTGTATATAGCAGTGGACTAGTATGTTCAACTGTTATCACTTCTACCATAAAATTAGAATATTTGATGGCAAAAAGAGCATTTAAAATAGATTTTGAAAGTTACAGCAACACTTCATCCTTGGCCAGTGATAAAACTGTAGTCTGTGGATAAAGAGCTAATAAAGGAAAGTCTCATCAAGTCTAAGTCAGCACTCTCTTAATATAAAAACATTAACACATCTAAAGGTCTAAACATTTATATTAGTGAACTTTACTTTGATATGCATCATTTTCATCTGATTACAAAATCGATGTATCGGTATACCCGAAATATAGAAGTGGAGTATCAACTACAGTTATTGCACAGGGTGCTGTTAACAATAAGGCCTGTAAAATTTTCTACAGCAACTGCTTGACAATTTAGTTGTCCCGTCAGGAACTGTCCTTGGTTGGTCTACTTCATGTCTATGAAATCATCTATACTAATAAAAGGCAAAGCCCTCACTGACCGACTAACTGACTGACTCACTAACTTACTCACTGACTCATCACTAATTCTCCAAGTTCCTGTGTAGGTAGAAGGCTGAAATTTGGCAGGCTCATTCCTTACAGCTTCCTTACAAAAGTTGGGCAGGTTTCATTTTGAAATTCTACGCATAATGGTTATAACTGGAAGCTATTTTTCTGCATATACTGTAATGGAGTTGAGCTCGAAAGCCGCGGGGGGCGGAGTTTCGTGTGACATCATCACGCCTCCCACGTAATCACGCAGTACGTAGAAAACCAGGAAGAGCTCCAAAAACCGCTGAAGAAAACATACATTATATAATTAAGAAGGCAGCGAAACAATTAGAAGCGAGTGAGTGACATATAAAACCATATTCAGCGGCTCACGTGAACTGACGCAGTGCGCAGACAAAAAGCAACAGTTCCAAAGCGTGCTGAACAAAAACCGAATTATACTGCTACGCTCAAATAGACAAACCACATGCCGTGGCGCAATAGTAGAGGCTTTGCCTCTAGCGCCGGCCTCTGAGGTTCAATTCCCGAGAGGGGATGCACTGAGTATGTATGCACGCTTCCCGATTCATTTTAGCCTCGCATCCCCTTGGTTTGAGACGTATGAAAAAATATGCGGTTAACGCAGAAAGACAGATCACCAATTGAAGCTTTATGAATAATGGATACTTTATTCGCGATCAATGATTGTTTTGGTAAAGCCATACTCAGTGTATTCATTAGATGAACGGTAAAAAAGTAAGAGCGAGGGGAGGGTAACTTATTGAGGT
The DNA here is from genome assembly GCF_016835505.1 of Polypterus senegalus. Taxonomy (NCBI): domain Eukaryota; kingdom Metazoa; phylum Chordata; class Cladistia; order Polypteriformes; family Polypteridae; genus Polypterus; species Polypterus senegalus. Next base: position 90,228,567 of record NC_053157.1, read on the forward strand.
ATGCAGGCAAAACCACAATAGCACGCGGGCTCGATGTACTGTACTGTACTGTAGTGCGCGTCAGCTCGATCTGAATTGCGCAATCACATTTGAAAAAATATATCTTTTCAAGTTCTATTTAGTCCATATGTGTCAAACTCAAGGCCCGCAGGCCACATCCGACCCGGCGTGTAATTATATCCGGCCCGCAAGATCATTTTATATATTATTGTTATTAATGGCCCGGGGATATGAAGCACTGGTAACACAATAAACTACAGATCCCATAATGCAGCGCTTCAGCTGCCTTGCCGAACACTCACTGTGTTAATCAAGTCTAGCTTATGATGCTGCAAGTTATGCAAAGCTAGCCCACACGATACCAAAAAGAAAAGGTAATTCTGAACATAGAGCCTTTAAAAACCGATGGGAGGCTGAGTATATGTTTAATGACATTGCTGGTAAACCCGTGTGTCTCATTTGTGGAGCTAATGTGGCTGTAATTACAGAATTTAATCTAAGATGGCACTATGAGACAAAACATCAAGATAACCTGAAAGACCTGAATGCAATGCACAAGATACAGAAAGCAGAAGAGTTAAAGAATCTGACACTTCAGCAGACGCGTTTTTACCGTGCAAAATCACAAAGTGATTTCAAGTGAAGCTACTTTTATGGGAGACACAAATGCACCAGTGCAACTTGCCCACTTTCCCTGTTGCCAAGTAATGTTGAACCAAGTCGGCACAACAGTGTTCCCAAATACGCACTTTGCTGATAAACTGAGCGCACTGTGCATTGAGTTCGCACGGCAGTTTGGTGGCTGAAGAACAAAAAAAGAATTTTGAGTTGTTTCGCAACCCATTTGCTGTCGATGTGGAAACTGCACCTGTGCAGATTCAGATGGAGGTGATTGAGCTGCAGTGTAATGGCACACTGAAGGCAAAGTACGATACTGCAGGGCCCGCACAGTTTATTCACTCCATTCCGCAAAATGCTCCAGCTCCGTCTACATGCGGCTCGAACCTTGTGCATGTTTGGTAGCACATATCTGTGTGAGAAGCTCTTCTCAGTCATGAAGACTAACAAAACAGCACACAGGAGTCGCCTCACTGATGAGCACCTGCAGTCCATCCTGAGAATCTCCACAACACAGAACCTCACACCAAACATAAACGAACTTGTTGCCAAAAAAAGATGCCAGGCGTCCAGCTCTGATAAAATGACATATGAGCAAAGACAACTGAATGATTTGATTTGTTATTGCTGAAAAGAACAAATTTTATTTATATTTCCAGGTTTTGTTATGCACCATGTTCATATTTGAATTTGTATAATTTTGACAGGATATATTTTTATGGAGAGCAAAATCTTTTGGGATATTTAAAATTTAAGTTTATTTTTTATATAAAATTACATGAGTAAATAAATTTGAATGTTTGTTCTTTTAACATTTACTTTATTTCTAACTTGTATAATTTAGACAGGATATATTTTTATGGAGAGCAAAATATTGTAAGTTATTTAAGGTTTGAGTTGATTTATTCCGGAATAATATTCTGTCGACTAAATAAAAATTCCTTCTATTTAAAATTTAAATAGAACTTGAACAGATATGATAGTTCATAATATCCAGGCAGACTTGCACGTAAGAGCGGGAGTCATCCATTTTAACAAGCAGCGTATTGCACTGATACGAAATAGCCTGCCCATTTAATTATTTAGGAATGGATAAATAAATTAAGATTTTGTACAAATAATGTTTTTCATTTTTCTTCCTTCATGGATTCTGGCACCTCCAGCAACAGTTGCTCATGTGTGTATGTATATGTATGTGTGTATATGTAGATATATATATATATGTTGTGGTCCCCGGCTGGGGCTGGAGCCCGGGAGGACCAGAGGAGGGCCTGAGGAACCCTGGAGCCCAGCACTTCCGCCACACCAGGAAGTGCTGGGGGAAAGAGAACAGGGGACACCCAGCCGGCACTTCCGCTACACTGGGGTGTGGCTACGACTGATTGCCGGGAAGCAGCTGGAGCCCATCCGGGTTCCCATTTAAGGGGCCGCCTCCCTCCAGTCATTAGTGGATGTCGGGTGGAAGAGGACAGAGCTGGCGAGAGGACAGGAGGCGGTCAAGAGAGAGGCACGGTGACTGAGAGTGTGGCCTGGACTTTGGGGAATCGGTGCAAGAGGCACTGGGGTTTGTGCACGTGACTGTAAATACTGTACATAATTCTTGTAAATAAACGTGTGTTGGGTGAAATATGATGTCCGTCTGCCTGTGTCCGGGTCCCAGTCCACAATGTACATATATGTGGATGTATATGTATATATGTATGGATATGTATACATATATGTTTATATGTGTGTGTGTATATATATATATATATATATATATATATATATATATATATATATATATATATATATATATGACAGCAACACTCATCACTCACAACAGTGGCAAAACAATTACATTGACAATCATGTTACGTTATTTTCAAAATGTTTCCTTTTCTTTTTCATTGCTTCTTTAACACACTACTTCTCCGCTGCGAAGCACGGGTATTTTGCTAGTTTTCAATATGTGCAGAAAGCTAATGGTATTTCTTTGTTTCTTTCTCTGAGTAAGCATGGTATCCCTTGGAGTTCAGAGCTCTTTATATATTGCCATTAGGAAATATAATTCAGAAACACAACTTTAACATTAATTTGTACGTTTTTTTATAATTCAAACAAATAAATAGTTGCTTTAATAACGTGAAACAGTGGACAAATAAGAATTATCTGCATTTAAAATTCAGAAAAAACAGAAGTTCTTTCAGTGGGGGTTGTACTTCTGAATAGTTAACCCATATTGGTTAAAAGGCTTAATTTTTGCATTAGCCACTGCCTTTGACAATAATGTAATCTTTAGTTATCACATTTTTGCCTGTCCAAAAATCAGCTTTTTGCACCTAGAAATTATTAGCAATATTGCAAAATTAAGGCTGCAAGATCTTAAGATTGCTCCTCAGTAGTTAATTAAAGCACAGATGCAAGAATCACAACTAAGGCCGGGGTTATACTTCACGCGACACGACGCATGCTGCAGCGGACGCTCCTGCTACGCAAGCATTGTACTGTTTATACTTGCGTGCATACTTTACGTAAATCTGGAGGAATCCACCAGGTGGCAGTGCGAGATATTATCACGATGAGAACAGGTTCGGCTTTGCTGTGTTGTGAATTGCCTGGAACACCCATTAAATTCTGATGACACTTTAGCACAATATCTCTGAAAAGGATGTTTAATGATTAAATCCATCAGTCCAGGGATTTGTCCATTTCAGCTAGGATTGGGCACGAGGCAGAAACAATCCCTGAACAAGGCATCAGCTCATCGCAAGGTGAATACAAGCACTCACATACACTAGCATCATTTTAGTGTAACCAAATCTGCATATCTTTGGAAGGAAACCAGAGCACACTGAGCAAACCCAGCAGGAAAACATGTAAACTCCAGGCAGGGAATATCAGCGACATGACTCCCTGCAAGACAGCAGCGCTAACGCTCTGCCACCGTGTCACCCCCATGTGTGTAATTATTAACAGTATTCATTATTTAAACAAAATGACCGATTTATCTGTAACATACATACTTTAATGCATTTCATCATGAAAGTGATATCAAGTATAAATCTAAGGATTCTAAATGTGCAGAGAGTTGGAATATCATACATTTAATGTGCTCGATGTGGCGATCTATAGCTGAAGATCCGCTGCTGTCAGGACCGGATGGAAGCCCTAGAAAAAAAGACGGCACGGAAGACGGTATGTGAGAGTTTTAAAATGTATTGTATCATTACGATCGGGAATATGTCACACTTGAATATAAAAGCACCACGAATACGTCTGTATGTCGGCATTTTGCTTCACCACATCAAACCATTCATCAAACATCGAAGTGCGCACACCGATCTCGTAGGATCTGCAAAGCTTTCTGTCACCTGTAGATAGTAAACCGAGACTCTGACGTCACATTCCAACTTTTAGCACACTGTGCCCTCCGACTTTTGTGCTTGTACTGCAACACGCACACGTCGCATTCATTTCTGAGGATCTGCTCAGAGGACGCATCAAATGAACACTGAGAACACGTGGGAGCCATGATGCGGGCGCGTATGTGTGCTGAGCGTGAAGTATAAACAAGCCCTAACACTAACAAGTATGAACATATAATTTCACCTCATAAATCACTTCCCTGACTTAGAGAAAATTCTGAAATGTTCCTTCCTACGTACTTTATAGATCCATAAAAGGTTTAGCGCTCTCTTGACTTTAATGAAACCAATTAGCATCTGCATTCCTAGGCTTCCATTGTGATCTCAAGATGTACTCTTCCTTAAAACTCCATGAATAAATATAGCCAGTATAGGAGGCAGAGCCTTAACTGACAATTTATTAATTTAACATAAAATGCTTTTGTCAAAGCCACTGCTGAGTTAGTCTTGTGGGGCCAGACATAATTCTTAAATGACAACTTGCTAAAACGTTTGTAGTGAATAGCAGCAAAATATGTCCTTCTTTCTCTTCAACAGATCTGACAACTATCAATGAAGACTCTTCCAGGTTCTGGCTGTCCAAGTCTTCCAATTCTGCCCTGGCTTCCTCTTTGGGGGTTCCACCGCCATCTTGAAACAGTCTGATTTTTGACTTGCATCTGAAAAGACGTTTCTTTTGCTGTTATTTTTGTCATTAAATATACAGTGTTCGCCTTATGGTGCCCCAAATTTATGATTTCTCTCTTGTCTTCTTTCCACACCTGTTAATAGTAAAATTGCTTTGATGTTGGTGGGGTCAGACCCCTTTAATTAGTTTTACTCCAGCACCCGCAGACTATATGACTCCCTTTTTAGTTTCTCTTACTGTGTTTTCCAACATTTTGCTTTTTAATTACTGCATGAATCAATCTTTTTTACTAAACCCCCTTACCCAGAGTAGTAGTTATGTTTAAGACAGTCCCTCACTTATGTTTAAATTCCATTTTTATGTCTTTTGTATTTATTGTTAATTCATCAATTATTACAGTTTATGTTACTATTGTTATTTAGGTGTATTCTTTATATAATTATTTATTTTTGTCAGTTTTTTTTTTATTATTTAGTTTATGCTATATATGTCATAAACTAGGGAATTCCTAAGCACAATTTGTCCCAATAATGATTCAAAATGCCCAACAGAGAAGGGAAACCATCAAACCAGATTTAATTTCACAAAAATGCTCTGCATCACAAAATAAGCTTCAAGAAGCACAAAGACAAAGGTGTTGCCTGAAAAGGCAAAGGCATTACACAAGCAAGCGATTTCCAATACACAAATCCAAGGAATAGTTAAAAACAGAGCACAGAGGTCAAAAAATGCAGTAATACACAGAAGCACAAAAAAATCACAGTGAAACTCATTGACACCCGCATATTCAATGACCCGCAAGGGACTGTGTGGTTTCCGCAAACGTTATTTAAATTACAGTACTCCCTTGATGGTGATGGACAGGCAATCCTGCCTCTTGGGAACCACCCACAAAACACATGGCACATTAATAGAAAAATTTATACAGTTATTTTTTATATAAAAACTAAATAATCAACAATGTTAACACAAAAAATAAACAAAACATACATAAAAGAGAAATGAACCTAGCTAGGGGGAAACCTTGGCTGAAACTGAACACTATGTGTGAGAATTCGTTCTACCAAATTGATAAAATTTTGTGGGTGGTTCCCGTAGAGGTGGGGCCACTTATCCATCTCCCTCTAGGGACTGTACAATACGTGCTTGGTGTTGGTGAGTTTGCTTATGTTTTGGTTATTGTTATTATTGAATGACTATATTTTTGACCATCTTGCTCTGTTTTTAACCATTTTATTAGTACTGTGTTTGGGGAGTCTATTTGTTGCCAGATTTACTTTTTAAGGTGACTCCTTTTGTGCCTTTCTGCTCTTTGAGCTTTCTTTGTTATACAGAGCATTTTTTAAATATAATTCTTCATTTGCTCTTTCATCTCCAAGTCATGAGTTTACTGTTATCCCTTTTCAAGTTGGGCATTTTTAATATATTGGCCCATTTAAGAATATACTTTGGAACTTTGGTTTTGAAGTGCATTTTGTCCCCAGTGTAGGCCAAAACCAGCCAGTCTTTGTGGGTCTCAGACTGGTTACCTTTATGTACACTCCCTCTGGACATACCAGTGGAGAGTACAACCTGCTTTCTTGGCTATTTTGAAGGTCACACATACCTTTAGCCACTTCGAGTGAGTGGATCACTACAGCAGTGTCACAGAAGCCTATTAATGGAAGAAGCAGGCACAAGGATGGAGCAATTCCTGGAGAGGGCACCAATCCATCACAGGGTAAACACACACACGACTCAGAGCCATTTTAGCATTTCTATCCACATAACTTGCATGTCTTTGAACTGTAGAAGGAAACTGGAATACTTGGGGCCTCATGCATACGCCATGCGTAGAATTCACACTATGACATGGCATAAGCACAAAAGCGGAAATGTACTTATGCACAAAAAAATACAGATGCATAAATCTGTGCGTTCACCCATTTCCATGTTCTTCCGCTACATAACTATCTGTCAGCGTGAAAAGTAACGCACATGCACACGCCTGCTGTCCCACCCCGTCTCCTCCCAGAATTATGCCTCTTTGAATATGCAAATCAATATAAATAGCCCTTAAGCTCAGTGTTCTGTGAAAAGGCAATGGCAAAAGCATGGGGAAAAATAGAAGTTCAGTGAATACTGAGTGGAGGCAAGGAAAAACGTACTATTTGTTGGTTTAAACAGTGCTATAAACAACAAAAGGAAGTTGATAGAGTGACATAGCGTATCGGAGAAATTCAACAGCTCAAGTTCACAAAGTTGCACAGTGCCCGAAATAGAAAAGAAGTTGTCAGATATCAAAGTCGCCGTGAAAAGGCGAGTCGTAGCCCACCGTCTGAGCGTCATATGAAAGCTTATTAGGGTACAGAGAAAAAAAAATAGGGACACAGTGGGAAAAAAGCACAAAATGTCAACTTTAATCTCGAAATTTCCACTTTAATCACATAGTTTATTTTGTCATTAAAGTAGAACAACATAAACTTCATCTTAAAATCGTTTAATTTACTAGTTTCTCAAATCCAATCATAACTAACGTAGCACATTAAATGCTTTGTTTTGTATTTGATCTTCTATGTGCTCTATGTGTGTGAATCACTACGTGCTTTTGGGCTTTTTCTTCCTCCGACAGGACACAGAATCCATTACATTTGTAATATTACAGCTCTCTGAATAATTAAAATGCTGAGATGTATACTTGATATCATTTTCATGATGATAGGAGTTAAAGCATATTATTAAACATGGGAACACGGTGGTGAAGTTGATTGTGTGTGAAATAATTTATTGCAGCAGTAGGCTACTGTCTCTTTCAAACACACTAACCTCCAATTCCTGTCCTTACTTTTCTTTCTCCAATCAGCTCTGTAATAGACGTTAAGCTATCTGTAAGCCTAGAACGCCGATTCTTCAAAACTTTTAAGGAACATTGAAATATCTTCATAGTACATGTTTAATTATTCTATCCTTCCAGTGTCACGCCAGTACCAGCAAGCATACAGCGTGAGGCAGGAACAATCTGTGAACTAGTGCAGTGACACCGTGTCCATACATGTTTAATTATTAACAATATAGATTATTTAAATGAAGTTAAAGTTTTATCTGTATAATATAATAAACATATTTTACTGCATTTCATCTTTAAAATGATATTGTCATCATACTGTATGTAAATACATGCTTTATAAAGTGGCTCAGGTTTTGCAATATCATAACTGTATTGCAAGTTTACAGTGAGGTGATTGTAATAATAAGTGCAAACAGTTCTACAAGGAGCACTTGATGGACTGATTGAGTGTGTCTATAGTTCTTGGGATGAAACTGTTTCTGAACCGCAAGGTCCATACAGGAAAGGTTTTAAAGCATTTGGCGTGTGAGAACAGTTCAAATAGGCAGCATGGCTGAGGCAGCGTATGCTTGATGCTGTATATTGATAATTGTCTTTCCAATCAGCTGCTCCGAGTGAGAGTAATATGGAAAAAGTTCATCCGTTGTGGCAACCCCTAACGGGAGCAGCTGAAAGAAGAAAGAGAAGGTGCAGTGAGAGTAACAACGCTAAAGCAGCTATGGTATTTAGAATAGTTTGGCCATTCCGTGGACCATTATATTGTTACAGGTTAATTACAATCAGATGTATTAAACTAATAAACAATATGCAGTTAATTTCAGGGTAATTAAAAAGCCACGTCAGGGATGTGGATCTAAAAAAGAAAGATAAACCACACAGGAGGAACAGTAGCACTGCTTTGACGCTGGGTGACGCCAGTCTGCAAAACCGAGTGCAGAACTTGCATATGCCAGGGTATGAGCTACTGTGGAAATGTGCATGGCTTTACGCCAAGTTTAGGTTTTATACATCGTGATTTAAACATGGAAACAGGTTTATGCAACATTTTTGTGCGTACGCACCATTTATACATGATACTTCTGGAGAAAACTCAGGTGGGGAGAACATGCAAACTCCACACAAGGGGCCAAGAACTCTGGTCTCCTTGTGCGGCAGCAGCATTACCACTGTACCACCCCTCTTCATAAATACTTTAGTGGTATCTTGATCAACAGGTTTGTAATTGTGAGGATTTTCAACTTTTTCCCACTGTTTTTGATATTAAGTTCTTTAATTTGAGCTTGGTTTTAAGTCAGGTATTTATGTAAGATTTGTCAATTTCTTTGTTTATTTTGAATTTTTAAGTCTTTAAATCTTGTTTTGAATTTTGATGTTTTCAATTTTGAAACTAGTCCATCTGCATTTCGAGTTCTTGTTTTGGTTTTGAATTTCTAAATGTACTAATTATTTCTTTTGTTAAATTATCTATAGTCATTATCAAGTTTCGGCTTTGTGACCAAAGTTTTGAAAGATCCCCTCCCATGTTTTTGGGAGGCTTTCTTCATGTACTGTAATATCCACTCAAATCAAAAAACATGTTAGGTTGACTGGTGAACCTTAGCTGATTCAGCAGGAGTGGGTATGAGTGTGTGTGTGTACCCTTTAATGGACTGGCACACCTTTGACAGCTAGTTCCTGCCTTGACCCAGAAAATTCTCCGGCTCACCACAATACTGAACTGGAAATGGTTTGGAAAATAGATGAATGATGAATATTACAATGTCAAAGTGATTTTGACTGAGTGATACATTGCAAAGAACAAGCCCCATCTCTTAAAAAGAAGTATATACTACATGTGTACATTATGTGTACACTTAAATAAAACAATCCATGGCATTTTGTGTGTTGAACAGCACGTCATTTAATATTTGATTTAAATGCTTCTAAATTACTAAGTATGCAGTCGTTAGTTCAGTTACGTTTCAACTACTGGGTTCAAATAATAGCCTGATTGTTCTTCATGTGGAGCTTGCAACCTCTGTGCATTTCTACATGAATTAATCGTATACTGTAAATTGAACCGAGTGTTTGATGAGTGCGCTGTATGACAGACTGGTGCCAAGCCTTTGTAACAGCTTTGACAAGTAGTATGGACGGGGCAGACTGAATTGTATTGAGGGTTGTGCGCTGCAAAAATGTAGGCTATACAAATTATCATTTTTCCGTGTTTACTTTTAAATTGAAAATTTCATTTTTGTGTGTTTGTTTTGTCACCGTGGGATTATTTTCCATGTAATTCGGGTTTCCTCCCACATCCAAAAGACATTACTTACAAACTCATCGTGATTAACTGTAGGCATCACATTTTGCGATGGATTGATCGATTGTATACTAATATGTACCCGACTACATATTATTAAAGTTGCGCGCTATTCTAATCAAACCAGCCAAAACACTAATCAAAACAACCGTGTTATTTTATTGCTCGGGCAGTAATTTTAACCTAGCCTCGTCTCGGCTCCTAATACGGTATGGCCGACGAAAGAGGTCTATTTTAGAGAAGTGCTAGGAGGCGCTTCTCTTCGGGTCGTGGTGAAACCCTGCCCCTCCCGCGCTCGCGCTCCGCATACGCAGCTGATTTCGTCCCCACCAAGCCAGACTGCTCGAGCCGAGCGGAGCAAGGGACAGCGGCGACATGAGAGCTGACGGCTTTGTCTTGGTGCTCCTCGCTTACCTGGCGGGATCATGCCTGGCGAGAACCAAACTTCTCGTACTTCTTCTTGATGGCTTTCGCTACGATTACATCAACGCCAAAGAATTAGAATCACTGCCAGGCTTTCTGGAGATTGCTGAAGCAGGAGTGAAAGTGGATTACATGACGCCCGACTTCCCTAGCCTCTCTTATCCTAACTACTACACACTCATGACAGGTAAGTAGCTACATGTGGCACTGACAATACACACATTTCTTTGCATGCCGCATGTGTCTACTTAAATAACTAAAATGAACAGTTCTGTAGCAGTGCGTATAATAAGGAAAAAGATATTAGTCCGCTCGTAGATGGCAAGAGATGTCGGGCAGAAGCAGGACAGTATGACGGCAAAGCAATTCTGAGGCTCCCGACCTGCCCATGTCATATTGTTACGGTTCAGGCGAGTGCAGGTTACCCATGAAAGTCTGCAAAATATGAAACCAATAAGTTACAAGCTACTGACAATTTGTCCTACAACTCATTAGAACGTCTAGCTACAGTAGTACCGTTATTCGATATGTAAATGCAGTTTGTCATATTTTAAATGTTAAAAGTGATGCATTAGACTCTGTAGTATCAATTTATGAAATGTCACGATTGAGTCATTTTCCTTTCAAATCAAAGTGGTATGGTTGTTAGAACATTTGCCTCACTTTTTTGTATAATAAAGTCCTTAGCACATAACGTTTTGTGCAAATGTGCAATTTACACAATCTTGGTGTACTCCACTGCATTTTTCCCACCCAGTGCACTGTTTTCTTTAGACACCCCAAAGACTTGTGTATTAAGTAGATCTGCAGTATGTAGCTGCGAGTGAATAACTGAAATAATTTTTCTTTGGGTACCTCAGTTTGGAAGCTCCCCCAACCCTAATCCCAAGGACGTGTGTGTTACATTGACTGGTGACTGTAAATTGGCCAGTGTGCGTGTACATGACTGTACTCTGTGATAGATGGGTGGCCAGGCCAGCATTTGTTCTCATCCAGCATTCCCACCCCAAGATACTGACTCTTAACACTTAAAATGCATTTGTAGGAAATACTTATGGGTGGGATTTTCCAAGTACATATTAATGCTATTTGTATTATTGACATGCACATATTGTAATAAAATCTTGATATGGATTTAAAGAAATGCAAATTACTCAGGAAGATATGCCATGTTTCCTCAGATGTTGGATAAAGCAGAGGTGCTGTTGAACGTTCTTGATTATTAGACTGGAGGCCATTTTGGTGTTACCAAGCAGTTTAATTATTTTTCATTACAGTTGTATGCCAGTCTAAAGAACGTGTGCAGTCCTTTTTAAAGAATGTAGGCAATTTGGATGTACAAGATATGAAGGGCTGGGTCTACCCAGGCGCCATTAATGGCAAGGGGACTTTTCACCAATAAACCTAATGAAAAGATGGAGTAACCCCAAGTCTAAATAGCCATGGAGGATCCCCCCACTCGATGAAGCAATCCAGTATTCGTGTGCCAACAGTGGGACCCCTCCTCCACCCACTCCAGGAATGATGAAGTGATTGAATCTCATGTTGAAATCAAGAGTGAGAAATACCTCACTGCGTCCATGAGCTGCATTGCTAAAAGAATGACCCACTCTCTGTTATAGAGATAAGCTACCCAAGGGCCTTTTGGGGTCTTAATTAACTCTTTTAGGGCTAATGTCGACTTTTGTTGACAGCAGGGTTGAGGTTGGATGTTGACTTTAGTTGACATCCAGGGGCAGAGGGTAATAGTCAGCTGTAGACGTCGACAAAACTCACCATCACGTTACTGGTAGACTCTCTTTGCTAGGCAGGCTGTTAGACTCATTGACTTGACATCGAATCCCTGTGTGTGTGTGTGAGAAGCGTAGAGTAAACAACGTCTAGAATGACATTGACATCGGGCAAAACAGCAAAGCGAATGTGCAAAGCAAAATCCTCTGTGGGCATTATTCATTTTTTTTGCTTTTTGCATATTATTGCTGAATCAGACTCTGACTCATCAAACTCCGATATTGATGCAAGTAATCTGGAAATCAAAAATGAAAGGCGGATAGCTGTTTCTTTTCCAGAATGTGCCCTTCAGAATATTAATGGTTAGACAAACAGGTATGTAGTAAGTATGTAATCAGTGTGACAGCCGTCTTAGAAAGCTAATGTTTAATGTTAAAGGCATATAGTATTTGCTTTGTATGCTTTTTAGAAAACTGAGTTTTTAGGAAAAATATTTAGACCTGAGAGAAAATGAAAAAAATAATTAGCCCTGAAAGAGTTAAGCCTTGAAGATGATTTCCCACTTGGTACTGGGGAAAAAGTAAATCAGAGCCCACTGTTTTAGTTTGATTTAATATCAAATAAAATACTGTAAAGTTTAAGAAATACAAAATATTATTGTACCTCACCTTTAAAAATGATGACAAAGCAAGGATACAAATCAATGAGCCGGCCTGTTTTACTTTAAAAGGGAGCTGTGCTGGACACATAAACAATGATCTTTAGCCATTGTAATAGGAGTTTGCCCTCATTTCAACCCTGCACAGTCAGAATGAATGCCAGTGAGGCCAAAGTATACAAAATGGAGCATGCATTCTACAAATAAACAGAATGGAGAAGTGTATAATGTGTGAAGACTTTAGTCCAAATATCGAATAAATATGTTAGTTTTTATTCAAGAATATAAGCAAAGAAAAAAAAAATTGATTTACATTTTGCTGTCAATGAGTTAAAAACCCAAGCTCAAATGTCAATCGACAGGTAGGTTATACGTGTTGTTGAATGGTGCAGAGGTAAGAACCACTGCTTTAGAGCCCAAAGGTAATGGGTTTGAGACCGGGTGCTCCACGTTTTGAGTATTGAGCTGCTATTATTATTATTACTATAATATAGTAAAAACATAAATTTGATTTGAGTCTGTAACACCTGGTGTAAATGTTGGCTACTTGTAAAAGTTAGCACTTGTTTATTATTCAGTTTTATTCTCTCATTGACATTCACGTAGTACAATGAATTTGCCTCTCTCTCTCTGAGTTGATGACATTTATCTCCTTTATTTATCTCTTTTCACAAGAGCAGCACTGTGGCTGATGCCTGCTCAGAACTATTTGTTGTACCGGCAATCAAAGATATGATGTCAAGTGACCGCTATCAGACTGGACAAAGGCAGGACCGTAACAACAGACTGCTTCTTTACAGCACTTTCGCTAATAATTCAAGAGCTACTTGCTTTTGAACATACAGTTGCACAATGAGTTAAACATTTATGCCGTAGGCCCATTAATGCTATTCCTGGTTACTGACCTTGGCTCTTACTGGTAATCATTGAAAAAAGAATTTTAAAAGAAAAGCATAATTTTATTCTGTGTTACATCCTGTAAAATGGAAGGCTCAATCAGATTTGAATGTAACGCTTTGATCTGTAATGTTGTACCATTACAAACTTTTGGATATACAAGTTAAACAGGCCTAGTATATGGAAACAACCACAGGGAAAGTAGGAAACTAAAAATTGCAACCAATAAGAAAAGAAGTTCACCCAAAATAAATATATACAATGTAAAACAATAAAAAGTCAAATAAATTGCCACAATTTATGAAGTGTGCTAAGGGTAAGTCTTGGCTCACTCCATAACTCAGATGATTGTGCAAGGACAAAGAGTGTGCTTTCAGATCTGACAGTCATGAAGAATACAGGAAAGCCAAGCCACCTTGATAAGCTGTAGAACAATTGTCTGCAAATGATAGCATATCTGTCAGGAGATGCTTTAAACAGGTCACTAACTACAAGAACCAAACATCAAACAGTTCTGCTGATTCCAATCTGGCTAGTCTGTAAAATCAGGTTTATGGTCACTTTGAAAGACAGTCAGTCAGTCAGTCAGTCATTTTCCAACCTGCTATATCCTAACACAGGGTCACGGGGGTCTGCTGGAGCCAATCCCAGCCAACACAGGGCGCAAAGCAGGAAAAAATCCGGGGCAGGGCGCCAGCCCACTGCAGGACACACACACCAAGCACACACTAGGAACAATTTATGATCGCCAATGTACCTAACCTGCATGTCTTCAGACTGTGGGAGGAAACCTGAGCACCCGGAGGAAACCCACACAGACACAGGGAGAACACGCAAACTCCATGCATGTTCTGGACTATAGCTCTGCTTTCAATACAGTCATCCCAGAACTCCTAGATAAGAAACACACCCAGTTCAACCTGCCATTGGATCACAGACTTTCGTACAGACAGCAAACAGTACATGCAGCTGGCCACACGTGTCTGATCCATTAACTCTTAGCACTGGTACACCGCAGGGAGGTGTCCTTTCCCCAACACTTTTCTCACTATGTACAAATGACTTTACCTCTGGTGATTCGCTTGTCAAACTTGTTAAATTAAATTTACAGATAACATTAATCAGCCTTATTTCAAACAATGATTCCATGTACAGACAAGAGGTGGAAAATTTAATATTGTGGTGCAGCCATAATAATTTGGACCTTAACATTAAAAAAACTCGAGAGATGATTATAGATTTCAGGAAACAGTTGCTACAATTGGCTCAGTCATTGGAATGACAGAGTCATTTAAGTTTTTGGGCACTGTGCTATCACAAAACCTTAAGTGGGAAAATAACATCATGTGTTATTAAGAAACCCATCAGAGAATGTTCTTTTTGCGTCAGCTGAGGAAATTAGATTTTTCTCAAGCAATATTGGTCCAGTTCTACACAGCCATCTTCAAGTCCATTCTGACCACATGTATAACTTTCTGATTTAGCACTGCCTTTGTTCAGGCTAAGGCCAATCTGCAGCTCATCATCAGAGCCCCGTGAAAAGCTAATGAGCTGTTATTTACCTCATATTCAAGTCCTGTATTAGTTCAAGGTAAGGAAGCGGGTGACAAAGATCATTACTGATCCAACTTACCCAGCGCATTACACCTATTCCAAAGTACTCCCTCCAGCAAATGCCTTCAAGCAGTGAAAGCTACAAAGACACATCACCTAAACAGTATTTTTCTATGTGCAGTTACTGTGACTAAACGGTTCAAAAGCTTTTACTCAGTATCTATGTAGACCTGCACACTGGACATTTTAGCCCTACTGTCTATTTGTTTTTTGTATTGCCCTTGTATGCATCATATTTTATTATTTGATATTTATTTTTTGTATTCTGTTTTTTCCTTGTATGTTGTACCAATACAATCAAGACAAATTCCTAGTACAAATTAGTTTACATGGCCAACAAAGTAAATTAAGATTCTGATTCTGAAATCTACCCTTTTAATGAACACTATATACATATCACACAACAGTACAAAGCCAACTGAACTAAACTCTGCTTCATTTGTTGTTTTTTACTTTGTTTTCTCAAAAAAAAAATTTATTTTAAATTTATCAGTAGTCGTATTTGCCTGCCTTGAAACATGTTTTACTTTTACTTACTACAAACAGCAGTGACATTTACTGGCTTTACATTAATATGAGCAATGAATTGAACAATTTAATCATTGTACAGAAAAGAACATGTGAAAAGAAATAATTTTGTGAACTATGTAGTATCCACCTCCCTCTGTTCTCCCCTAGGGGAAACCCTTAACTCAGCTGTGCTGTGCAGTTTTGCAATAGCTGTATTTAATCAAATAATTCATAAAGGCTCCTACTTTATTTACCTTACCTTTCTCCGTTGTAGGAGGCAGGTCTCTAGCCTTTTAGACTTATATCAAGGTAAACAAGGCACACTCATTTTAAGAAATGGAATAATACAATTTATTAGTAAACACAAGGATTATAGAAATAAAAGTGCCTATATATACTAACATATAAGACAGGACATGGACAGACTAGGTAGACAAACATATACTACAGAAAGGCTGTATTTATTTGCTATCTAGGTACTAAATTATCTTGGAACATATAAAATGGTTTTATAGTACCAAGTCTTTAAAGACGATGTCCAATGTTGTGTGGAACTGTTGCTTTGTTGTTGAATCAGGTTCAAGTGTAGGATTCTTCATCAATTAGAGTGCACTCTTTCTGTTAGCTGCATGATCATTGCCAGTGACGTGCTGCTGTTTTCTCAGTTTGCTGTTAGGGCCTTGGCTGTGCTGCCTGCAACTTAGGGACATACATTACTCTTTCTGGCACAACAGTTTAGATGCTGAAGTTCCCTTCTTCAAGTGATGGCTGCTTCTCAGCCTTCAGAGTGGCTCAAAGTTTAGCTTGGCAAACTGGATCTCAGCTCTCAGGCTCACAAAGAAAACAGTTTGTTGAATTAATCTCTCCATAGATGAGCGACTCATAACCTTTTAGGTTTTGCAGACCAGGTTTCAAAGGGTCATTTTGTATATTTCACTCTCCTAGGGAGTTCAGGGAATTCCCAGTGAATATCCCAGAGAGAGTTTCTTTAGGATGGTATAGAGAGTTT
This sequence comes from Polypterus senegalus, assembly GCF_016835505.1. Taxonomy (NCBI): domain Eukaryota; kingdom Metazoa; phylum Chordata; class Cladistia; order Polypteriformes; family Polypteridae; genus Polypterus; species Polypterus senegalus. Next base: position 90,245,188 of record NC_053157.1, read on the forward strand.
TAAAGAAAGGTTGAACCTTTCCCTGATTGAATTAAAGTCACTTCCAGTTACAAAATTAGTGGCTTCTAATAGGTGAATTCTTCTGTCCAACTTAGTTGTTTTCATAACTTCTGGTTCAAGAGGTCAGCAGAGGGGTCTCTGCAGGTGATTTATATCTTTGTTTTCATATGAAATCCAGACAGATCTTGGTACAAGGTGGAGTTCAGTCACTTACTGTAGTTTGGAATGAGGGAAGGTTTTGTTCAGCTAGATTCCTGCATCCCTGTTAAATCTACTTTCTTAACAGGCTTGGTGTGCCACAAAAGCCAAGCAGAACAGATAGTGCCCACCTTGTCCTAAAACACACAGATTTCACGTGTGTTTGTAGCATACTCTTATTATATTTGCAGGCAAATATGTTTTCACTTAAGTATTTAAGTTTTTTCCTACAGAGCCATATCAGGTTGATGGGTTAATTGCATAACTGTGAATGAGTTTGTGAATGAGAGTTTCTAAGATAAATTTGGCATTTCAGCCACAACTGGTTCCTGCTGGTGGGAATGTCTACTACTCTCTAAACCTTGTAAGCCTACTGAAAAAATCAGGTTATCAGATATTATAAAATCTGAAGTGAACAGCACATGAAGCATAAGTGAAAGGACACACAGCATAGGCTAGTGACACTTACAGTCCAGCTAATCTGCTTGTTTTTCAAGATAAACATTATCATTGTTTTCAGCACCATCAGAATGTGCCGTCAGGTATCAACTGAGTGATCTAGTATCAGGAAGTTTATTGTCAGCAGTTTAATGACTGATAGACATTTTCCATGTGCATTCAGAATAAGTAAGTGTTTACAAGTGTAAATGACAGCATTGTCCCTTTGAATATTGCACTTTGTATATAATATACGATGAACCATTAAAGCTTTGTTGACTAAACTTTATCAAGGCCACAAAACCAAAGATTACATTGGCAGTGGCAAAGGATGCAAAAATAACATAACTATTTTGATTTTGAACTTTAAAAAGAGACATTTCCTGGTAGTCAAAACACTAAAACCTGAGGTCATGGGCCAGGGCAGGCCATTTACGGCAGTAGGTGCACTGATGCCAGCAATGATCTTAACACATAATTAAGTATAGAATGTGGATGCATATGTAAAGTGCTCTATGATGAACTGGTCATCGCTCCATGGTTGGTTGCTGCAATGTGCTCATTGAGTTAGAATAAATTGATTAAAGAATGGATATAGGAATATGTCTTTTTAGAAAGTTGTGGATTTTTAGTCTAGTTTTTTAAAACCATTCTAAAATTATAGACATCAATTTGGAGTTTGCAGCATCTCCCTTTATCTGCTTTTTGGGATACTCAGTTTTTCTTCCAGCATCTCAAAAATATGTATTTTGCATTAACTGGTGATTCTTAATTTACCCTGTGTGAGTGTGGGTATCTGTAAGGGTGAACTTTTCAATGGACTGGGGAACCAAAGGTTCTCCAACCTTTAATGATGTTACATGTTTTGGAGAACGTTATTTTATGTTAAACTTTGCATTCATATAAGAGTACTTCAGTATAAACATGAAAAATAGAATAATGTACAAAAGTATAGTATATTCTAATTCAAGTGATTCTTTTGCCCAAATGAATGAGGGGGGAGGCGGGTTTTCAATTGAAAAGCTTGAATTGTCTTGAACTTACTTCACTTTGGTGTATACGTTAATTTTTTGGAAGACCCTAGATTGTTTGAGAAAATAAAAAACAGAAATACATTAGTGTGGCATTTGGACGCCTCACTGAGCCATAAAACTAAAAGTCTCTAGGCTCAAAACTCCATCCCATATTGCCATACAAATCTACCCATAACCACATGGATAACCCCAACTGAAATTACCTCCCTGCATTTTACAAAAAACACTAAATGATTAAATTGAGAATGTGCAGGTAAGTCAAGGACTATGTAAAGTCTGAGTGACTATCACTAAGGACAGCATTTAAAAACTGGACATGGAAAAAATAAAATAAATTACTAATCATAGTAATGAGAATGAGCTCCCAATAGTCATCAAACAGTGGCTATCCAGCTACTCACATGTTTCTGAGTAAAGAATCTGAAGAAGAAACACATTTTAGAAAGAATGAGTGAACAGAAAAACATTTATCCATAAAGAACAACATGTGTTGGAATGGATTAAGAAGAAGCACAGAAAAGTCAGACAAAATGTAGATGTGGACTGAGAAAGTAATACCCAAAAAGAGTTGGTAACATTTACTGAGTAGTAGGGACAAACATATGTGAAGGTTAAACTCTCAGCAAAAAGTTTAAAGGGATGAAATGTAAGAATCTATACTTATTAAAGGCAAAGCCCTCACTCTCTCACTCACTCACTCACTCACTCACTCACTTACTCACTCATCACTAATTCTCCAACTTCCCGTGTAGGTAGAAGGCTGAAATTTGGCAGGCTCATTCCTTACAGCTTACTTACAAAAGCTGGGCAGGTGTCATTTCGAAATTCTACGCGTAATGGTCATAACTGGAACCTATTTTTCTCCATATACTGTAATGGACTTTAGCTCGATGGCCGTGGGGGGCGGAGCTGTGTGTGACATCATCACGCCTCCCACATAATCACGTGAACTGACTGTGAACGCAGTATGTAGAAAACAAGGAAGAGCTCCAAAAAGCGCTGAAGAAAACATGCATTATACAATTGAGAAGGCAGCGAAACAATAAGAAGCGAGCGAGTGACACATACAAGCATATTCATAAGTGCAGCTACTGCGGAAACAAAGCACGATGTAAACCTAAAGTTTAAATTAAGTTCATAGACAGGCTGCCACTGGCGTTTGTCATGCCCACGACTAATGCGGGATACAAGTTTAATGCGAGGACGCAGGGTATAAACGAGAGTTTTGATCACTTCGTAACTAAGTTAAAATTGCTGGTGAAGGGCTGTGTTTATGCAAATTCCGAGAGACTGTTAGTGGGGGCATTGACAGTTGACGCGGGTGGGGGAGTCATCATCTCCCCTCCCATTCACCTCATTTCGCTCTGAGCTGAGCTCCGCAGCTAAAATACTCACAAATACTCACAGAAAAATCCACAAGTTAATACACACGCTGTCTCTAGAGTTTCTCCACACTCTGAATCCTCCAGGCACTACTTACAAAAGGTTACATTGACAATCATGTTACGTTATTTTTAAAATGTTTCCTTTTTTTAGCACAAGCACAGCTGAGAAGCTTCGATGCATGTGCTCCATAACGCGTTAAAAAATACTGCATTTAATCACACTTTGCATTCCAAGCAAAGAGGAACTTCTCTCAATGCATGACTTCCTGGTACACTGATTACATTGATCAGCGCTTCCCGATTCATTTTACCCTCCCACCCCCTTGGTTTGAGAAGAAGTATGAAAAAATATGAGGTTAACACAGAAAAACAGATCACCAATTGAATCTTTATGAATAATGGATATTTTATTCGCCATCAATAATTGTTTTGGTAAAGCCCTACTCAGTGTAATCCCCCTTCCATTTTATAATTTTTCCGCGACTAGCCATGATTAAATGAACGGTAAAAAATTAAGAGTGAAGCGATGGTGACTTATTCAGGCAGGCAGGCGACAGCTCTATAGCTCGAATTTGGATATAAGTAGGTTCTATTTAGTCGCCAGAAAGATCTTTGGTAGGAATGGAAGTTGAATTTAGTCTTTAAATTTCTATGGTGAAGAAAAATTTATGCAATGAGAAAAATTTATGCAATGATGACTAAATTTAACTTACATTCCTACTAAACATATTTCTGTCGACTAAATAAAAATTACTTATATTTAAAATTTAAATAGAACTTGAACAGATACGATAGTTCATAATACCAATGCAGCACTAAGTGCACGTAAGAGCAGGAGTCATCCGTTTTAACAAGCAGCGTATTGCACTGATACGAAATAGCCTGCCCATTTAATCATTTAGGAATGGATAGATAAATTAACATTTTGTACAATTAATGTTTTTACATTTTTTTCCTCGATGGATTATGGGACCCCCAGCAAAAGCTGTTTGCACCCCAAAGTATATATATATATATATATATATAGAGAGAGAGAGAGAGAGATAGATATAGATATAGATATACATATATAGATAGATAGATATAGATATATAGATAGATACATTAGATATGATATATAGATTATATAGATAGATAGAGATATACAGTATACTGTATATATATATATATGTATGTATATGTGTGTGTCTATATATGTAGACATGTATGTGTATCTTTAACACACTACTTCTCTGCTGCGAAGCGCAGGTATTTTGCTAGTCTATATATATAATTCACTAAAGGCACGCAAGACAATGAGCGCAAGCAAGACACTGAGGGCACGCAAGACAGTGAGCGCAAGCAAGACAGAGCCCCGCCCACCAACTCTAAGACCATGGGATATGCTCGACAGAGCCCCGCCCATCAGCTCTAACCCTCCTACCGCCTCATGGGATATGCACGACAGAGCCACGCATGCCAACTGTAACCGTCTTCCCGAGTCCAGCGTCGCTTTTGGGGCACGCAACACCTCACCAAACACAGCCTCAGTCGCTTTCGTCTGTGCAAAAGTCCACATGCATCTCTGAGCCATGTTGACTTTACACCGCACGCAAGACAGAGAGCCACGATCACAGAGCCCAGCCCGCCAACTCTAAGACCACGGGATACACACGCATTTAGTGTATTAATGGATATAAATAATTGCATGTAAACAATTCGCCAAAATCTGTTTTATGTAAATGATACGGTTTAAAACATTATTGTTTTTTCATCAGAAAACCCGGTTTCCATGTCTACCTGTATTAGTTTAAATGGCACTTTAACCACTCGCAATAGGGCGGACGCGCTGACTTATCGTGTCAGCTGGGCAACACAGTGAATGCGGCATTTATCTATATATGTCTGTTTTCCGTAGCCTGCTACAGGAAGGTACTCTCTCGACCATTGGCATTGGTTTCGCTCCTTTCTATTTTCGTTATAATGCGACGGTGGTTTCCTAAGCCTTTGTTATACTGAATTTCTTTCTCACCGTTTTCTGTTCCTATTCTTACACCACCGTATGCTACAGCGGGCTTCGGCTAGTAAACTTTAAACTGGTAAAATGGTATTCCAAGGTGAAGTGAACTGAAGGTGCCATTATTGTGTTAATAAAGAAAATTCCAGCAGATTTTCATATTTTTTTATTTTTTAAGACTTTAAAAAAGTTATGACCAAGATTTTACTGATTCAGATTTTACTTATATTTATTTTAAAAAGTAGTGTTTCTTAGTAACCTACATACATAATTTGCATCCTTACATCTGTAAAAGGATCTGATGTCAAAAGAATACCTAATCATATTAGTGAGTGCAGACAGTGTCCTAGTCCATAAACCCAGAAGTCTTAAACTCAGTGAGAGCAGTGTAGCAGCTAAGAGTAACAAGTGAAACTCTAGAAAAAGATAAAGAACAAGAGACATTCATCACTAAGTCAGATGGATACTGAAGGTGTTACTGCAGCACATATTCAAGAAGCTGCTCACCAGAGTATACTGTTTCAGTCATGGTGCACCAATCAGACAGCTTTGTCAATTAAGCCTAAGAAATGCATGTTTTTTTATAATAATCCCCAAAATGATTTGCAGGTTAGGTTAAATAGATAGATAGATAGATAGATAGATAGATAGATAGATAGATACTTTATTAATCCCAAGGGGAAATTCACATACTCCAGCAGCAGCATACTGATAAAATAAAACAATATTAAATTAAAGAGTGATAAAAATGCAGGTAAAACAGACAGCCCACATAAAGGAAAATGATAGGAGTGATCAGTAAAATAGAGAAAAAAGGCAGAAGTCGTACACGGAGCTGCTGGAAAGGCTGCCACTCGCGGAGGAGCCTGAGTCACATATTACAACAACACTAAAATGGCCTAAGACTGAGTAAGTGAGTGAGTGTGTGTGTATGCGTGTGCGTGTGTGCGTGTGTGTGTGTGTGTGTGTGTGAGTTTGTTTCTGTGTGCCATGACAAGGGCTGAGTCCCACATTGTGCTTAGTCCTGTCAGGATAGGCTCTAGCCAGCCATGACCCTGAATTGGATTAAGCAGATTTGAGAATGAACAGTAAGTATGCTTGTATGTGTGCATTTGGTTTAAACCACGGGAGGAAAAAATGTAGAAAAAGTGAACTAAAATTAAGAAAATTAAATATAAGACACATGTGCAAATCAATGACAAAAGATACAAATCATTAATTGCAGTTTCTGATTAGATAGAGATAGATAGATAGATAGATAGATAGATAGATAGATAGATAGATAGATAGATAGATAGATAGATACTTTATTAATCCCAAGGGGAAATTCACATAATCCAGCAGCAGTATACTGATACAAAGAAACAATATTAAATTAAATAGTAATAAAAATGAAAAAATTAAAATAAAATTAATGTTAGCATTTACTCCCGGGTGGAATTGAAGAGTCGCATAGTGTGGGGGAGGAACGATCTCCTCAGTCTGTCAGTGGAGCAGGACAGTGACAAAAGTCTGTCACTGAAGCTACTCCTCTGCCTGGAGATGACACTGTTAAGTGGATGCAGTGGATTATTCATGATTGACAGGAGTTTGCTTAGTGCCCGTCGCTCTGCCACAGATGTTAAACTGTCCAACTTTAATCCTACAATGGAGCCTGCCTTCTTAACAAGTTTGTCCAGGCGTGAGGCGTCTTTCATCTTTATGCTGCCACCCCAGCACACCACCGTAGAAGAGGGCACTCGCCACAACCGTCTGGTAGAACATCTGCAGCATCTTACTGCAGATGTTGAAGGATGCCAACCTTCTCAGAAAGTATAGTCTGCTCTGACCTTTCTTACATAGAGCATCAGTATTGGCAGTCCAGTCCAATTTGTCATCCAGCTGCACTCCCAGATATTTAAAGGTCTGCACACAGTCACCTCTGATGATCACAGGGTCCATGAGGGGCCTAGGCCTCCTAAAATCCACCACCAGCTCCTTGGTCTTGCTGGTGTTAAGGTGTAAGTGGTTTGAGTCGCACCATTTAACAAAGTCTTTGATTAACTTTCTGTACTCCTCCTCCTGCCCACTCCTGATGCAGCCCACAATAGCAGTGTCATCAGCAAACTTTTGCACGTGGCAGGACTCGAGTCATATTGGAAGTCTGATGTATATAGATTGAACAGGACCGGAGAAAGTACAGTCCCTTGCGGCGCCCCTGTATTGCTGCACACAATGTCAGACCTGCAGTTCCCAAGACGCACATATTGAGGTCTGTCTGTAAGATAGTCCACAATCCATGCCACAAGGTGTGAGTCTACTCCCATCTCAGTCAGCTTGTCTCTAAGGAGCAGAGGTTGGATGGTGTTGAAGGCGCTAGAGAAGTCCAAAACATAATTCTTACAGCACCACTGCCTCTGTCCAGGTGGGAGAGGGATCGATGAAGCATATAGATGATGGCATCCTCTGCTCCCACCTTCTCCTGGTATGCAAACTGCAGAGGGTCGAGGGCGTGGAGGACCTGTGGCCTCAGGTGGTGAAGCAGCAGCCGCTCCATGGTCTTCATCAGATGTGACGTCAGAGCAACAGGCCGGAAGTCATTCAGCTCACTAGGACGTGATACCTTTGGGACAGGAGTGATACAAGATGTTTTCCAAAGCCTTGGGACTCTCCCCTGTTCCAGGCTCAGGTTGAAGATGCGCTGTAGAGGACTCCCCAGTTCCAACGCACAGGCCTTCAGCAATCGTGGCGATACACCATCTGGACCAGCTGCTTTGCTGGCACAAAGTCTTTTCAGCTCTCTGCTCACCTGGGCTGCTGTAATTGTGGGTGGGGATGTCTCACCTATGCTGGTATTAGCAGAAGGATGGTTGGAGGATGCAGTACTCTGAGGTGAGAGTGGGTTACTGTGATCAAACCTATTAAAGAAGTTGTTCATTTGGTTTGCTCTCTCCACATCTGTCTCGATGGCGCACCCCGCTCGAGCTGCAGCCAGTGATAATCTTCATCCCATCCCACACTTCCTTCATGCTGTTGTTCTGCAACTTCTGCTCCAGCTTTCTCCTGTACTGCTCTTTTGCCGCCCTGAGCTGGACTCGGAGTTCCTTCTGCACGCACTTGAGCTCATGCTTATCACCACCTTTAAAAGCCCTTTTCTTCTGGTTCAAAAGGCCCTTGATGTCACTTGTAATCCATGGCTTGTTGTTAGCATAGCAGCGTACTGTTCTTACTGGAAGTTGATGTAATCAGTTGTGCATTCAACAACCTCTTCAATGTTCTCACTATGTGATCTCAGCAATATATCCCAGTCTGTAGTTCCAAAGCAGTCTCTCAGAGCCTGCTCTGCCTCAGGGGACCACTTCCTGAATGAGCGTGTAGTTGTAGGTAGCACCCTCACTCTTGGTTTGTAGCGAGGCTGAAGCAGAACCAGGTCATGATATGCTTTCCCAAGCGCAGGCCCCGAGTGTTACAATCCACATACTGGGAGAAGGCAGGTAATGTTTTGTCCAGCGTTACATGGTTAAAGTCTCCAGCGATTAGCACAAGAGCCTTACTTAATAAGTACAAGATTTTCACATATTGAACAAAATGTTTGCCTAAATGCAGCAATTATTATATTAGATAGTGACTGGAAAGAGCTAATAAAAAGGCTGACAAGGGCACATACAGCATAACAATAAGTAATAAAGAACAGCAATTACTTCATTGATGTCTCGAAAACATTTCAAAATAAATACAAGAGGAAAATCCTAACAGGCCAGGTCAGAAAAACATATTCAGCTTGTTAAATTTCCTACAATTGTGTGTAAATCCTGCTGTTCTTTCTGGTTTAGTACAATATACGAACTGGTTAGTAGCAATATATTTAAGACTTTACTCTTACCCTCCAAGTACTGAATTGAGTAACCATTCTGCATACCATGGAGATCAAGAAGAAATGCACTGTGAAGACAGATTGGTAATTGGTAAGAAAACCAATGCAGGTGTAAGTGAGGAGTTCAGAGAGTATTTGCGATGTCAGTGTAGGATGGCATACATTTTTATTTTGTTGGTGTGCTTCATTATAACATATTGCAGGCAACTGTAAATATATTTATTTAATACAAATTCTATTTTCAAAAGTATTAACACTCTGAGGTATCTTGGCCATCACATTCTGATTAAAATGTTATTTTTTAGTTGTCACAGTAATGCAGCTTAAAGTTTTGTGTGTGTGTGTTTGATGTGTGTATTGTATAATTATCATTAATCTGATAAGACTTACAAGTAAATGCTTTATGTTACATGTACACATGGCAATAAATCTGAACTTTAATTATTTTGGTTTAAATAGAAAATTACGGTCTAACTCTTATTATGCTCTTGTTTCTTGTTTTTGAAAACAGTTACACAACTGTATAAGGAAAACAATATTGTACTCATGCCAGTCAGCGGCCAATCAATTGTTTTGTATCCGAGTTATAAAGATTTATTGTATGCTGCCAAACGCCTAAAATTCATAATTGTTTAACAGTTTCCTGGTTTCATATTTATGCAAGAGACTATCCACATGTTTGATGTAACCATTAAGGAATAACATCAGACTACAGCTACTACTACTACCTGAAACTTCCAGGCACCCAAGCAGAATTTACTGCTCTACCGCTGCAGTTTGAAATTTGAAATTGACATGTCAGTTGAACTCTGTTGTGGATAATTTGTTTTCCTCTCAGAAGTGTCATCTCTAAGGTGTCAGTTGTTACACCTTTCACTATGTACTGATGTCACAGTGTTACTTCTGTTACAGTTTTTATGTACGGTATGTCACCAAATGTACCTCTGTAGTTAGCTTGTATGTGTGTAAATAGGAGACTGCACCTTAAAATGGTTTCCGCATTAACTGTAATGAAAGTTACTTGCAGTATTAGTTAAGCTGTAAGGCAGGTCTTTAAATTTCTATTATTTTTGATTTAAATAAAAGCTTAACAGTTCTTTTATTTATTTTTTTGTTTTTCAAAACTGCACAGCATCCATGTTAATTTTCTTCCAAGATTCTAGTTTAATAGAGTGAACTCCACCTGTCTAAATCCAACTTCAGTATCATAAACATTGTCCTGGGCTTGCTCTACGCTCAGGTGACAATAAAAAAAATATAAGAAGTTAGTACTCAATCATTACATTATAATCATTATTTGAAAATATATTGTTATATGATAACTTTGCAATTAGTGTTAAACTATTGAAGCCATCATCACAAAGTAATTTTCTGTGGTCAGGAAAAACTGTATACACTTTTATAGTTATTAATAGTGTGTATATTGTAACTCATACATTACACTGTGAATATGAGATTTATTGTTCTTGCTGTACTCTCATAGTAAAGTTGTGGTGATAAAGTTCATACTTTTGGTCCTTTCACAAACTAACAATGCCCAGAGTATATTCACAATAGCATGCTCTATTGTAATGTCCCGGTTTGTCTCATCTGGGTCGTAATTGGTTTCACCACTCTAGTTAACAGCTATACAACAGAGCTTTGTAATAAGTGTGTATATACCCTATTGTTCATGTGCAGAATGCATGTCACTTTGTTGATGGGCGCATTTATACCATAGTATCTTTTCTGTTTGTATTTTCTAAGTGTAATTGTAATATTGAGGTTTCATTTTTTAATTCAGATTAGTTTTCATGAGGGTGTAGATAGCCAGGATCCACAAAAAATGGTGATGGTTAAACATTTGTATATATAGTCAATAGTTATTGATAAAGACATACTTGCTTTGCAAATAGCACACAAATTCTGTTTTGTCATTACTTAATATAACAAGCAAGAAATGTAATACAATCCATCTCAATGAAGAGGCTTTTTCATGAAAAAATTACATTTGAAGAATTTTTTTTTCATAAACCTTTATTTAAGTTCCGCTTGCTATTGAAAAGCATCAGTCCAGTTACAGAATTTCCTCATTATGCAGTAATTTCAGAAAAATAAGTGTTAAAGGAATTCTGCAAAACACTTCACTATAATATTTTACTTAGCCCACGTGGTCTGTATTGATGGACAAGAAGAATTTTTAATCTCTTATTTTCATGCAGAATAAAGAGAAAAAAGTTTATAACGTAACAGAAGCTAATAGTGGCCAATGCTGAGCAATGGTAAAAATGTGAAAAAGGTGCATGGAAAAAAGAAATAAAAAACTCAACTTTACTTATGACACATATCACATTACTAATGCCGATTAATCTACATGGCAGATGATTAATATGCTCAAAATGATTATGTATTAATTGAAGACAGGACTATGGAATGAGGGGAAGAGGCAGATCCTCATCTCAAAATGTCAGTCCCATGTGGCTTTAGTTTCTTGTTTATGATGTACAATTATTTTTTTTAAAATATCCATTTAGCAATATTTTAACAAAAACGCATGTGTTTTGTACATTTTGAACATATGACTCCATAGCTGACATGTGAATTATGTAATACAAGTAAAATGATTTTTTTTTTTAAATTCGTGGACGTTTTGCTGTTGTATTGCATTGATCACTATTAGCCTGGATTATATCATAATATTTTTCTACATTTCTCCATTCTGCATGAAAACATGAAATCATTTTTTTTTTCTTAGCCATCACTACATGCTACATGGGGTAAGACGCATATAAAACATATAATTTTTAAGTGGAGTATTCCTTTAAGTGCTCATATACATCATATTTAATTTTACTGACAACACTTGGGTAAACATTATCTGGCCTAGTTTATTTATTCGATTTAACTTAATTTAAACTTAGCAATTTTTCTCTCCGTCTCTCTCTTGATTTGTATACTCTTAAAATCATTGAGTATTTCCATAACATAACATTTATCTTTTGGGACATAGGGCTATTTCTCCCCTTTTTAGTACTATACTTATTTTGCTGTAATTATTTTAACTTAATAATATTTTGTACTTGTTTGTGCGTATGCGCCAAACAGCTGTTTGGAGTATCCACCCTTTTTGGAGACTCTGGTGGGGGTTCTAGAGGGCATACCTTCTGGGGATTCCCTCGTTTTGCTGGGAGACTTCAATGCCCATGTGGGCAATGACAGTGAGACCTGGAAGGGCGTGATTGGGAGGAATGGCCCCCCGATCTGAACCCAGCGGTGTTTTGTTATTGGACTTCTGTGCTCGCCACGGATTGTCCATAACGAACACCATGTTCAAGCATAAGGGTGTTCATATGTGCAATTGGCACCAGGACACCCTAGGCCTCAGTTCGATGATCGACTTTGTGGTTGTGTCGCCGGACTTGCAGCCATATGTCTTGGACACTCAGGTGAAGAGAGGGGCGGAGCTGTCAACTGATCACCACCTGGTGGTGAGTTGGCTTCGATGGTGGGGGAAGATGCTGGTCAGACCTGGTAGGCCCAAACGTGTTGTGAGGATCTGCTGGGAACGGCTGGCAGAGTCCCCTGTCAGAAGTAGCTTCAACTCCCACCTTCGGCAGAACTTCAACCACGTCCCGAGGGAGGTGGGGGACATTGAGTCCGAATGGGCCATGTTCCGTGCCTCTATTGTTGAGGCGGCTGACCGGAGCTGTGGCCGTAAGGTGGTCGGTGCCTGTCGTGGCGGCAATCCCGAACCCGCTGGTGGACACCGGCGTGAGGGATGCCGTCAAGCTGAAGAAGGAGTCCTATAGGACTTTTTGTCCTGTGGGTCTCTGGTGGCAGCTAATAGGTACCGGCAGGCCAAGCGGAATGCGGCTTCGGTTGTTGCTGAGACAAAAACTCGGGCATGGGAGGAGTTTGGAGAGGCCATGGAGAACGACTTTCGGACGGCTTGAGGAGATTCTGGTCCACCGTCCGCGTCTCAGGAGGGGAAGCAGTGCAGTGTCAACACCGTATATGGTGGGGATGGTGTGCTGCTGACCTCACTGACGTTGGGTCGGTGGGGGGAGTACTTCGAAGACCTCTTCAATCCCACTAACATGCCTTCCATTGAGGAAGCAGAGCCTGGGGACTCTGAGGTGGGCTCTCCCATCTCTGGGACTGAAGTCACCGAGGTGGTCAAAAAACTCCTTGGTGGCAGGGCCCCGGGGGTGGATGAGATACCGGAGTTCCTTAAGGCTCTGGATGTTGTAGGACTGTCTTGGTTGACACGCCTCTGCAACATCGCATGGACATCGGGACAGTGCCTCTGGATTGGCAGACGGGGTGGTGGTCCCCTCTTTAAAAAGGGGGACCGGAGGGTGTGTTCCAACTATAGAGGGATCACACTCCTCAGCCTCCCTGGAAAAGTCTATTCGGGGTTCTGGAGAGGAGGGTCCCGGATAGTGAACCTCGGATTCAGGAGGAACAGTGTGGTTTTCGTCCGGGTCGCGGAACAGTGGACCAGCTCTTCACCCTTAGCAGGATCCTGGAGGGTGCATGGGAGTTTGCCCAACCAGTCTACATGTGCTTTGTGGACTTGGAAAAGGCATTCGACCGTGTCCCTCGGGAATCCTGTGGGGGTGCTCGGGAGTATGGGGTACCGGACCCCTGATAAGAGCTGTTCGGTCCCTGTACAACCGTGTCAGAGCTTGGTCCGCATTGCCGCAGTAAGTCGAGCCCGCTTCCAGTGAGAGTTGGACTCCGCCAGGGCTGCCCTTTGTCACCGATTCTGTTCATAACTTTTATGGACAGAATTTCTAGGCGCAGCCAGGGTGTTGAAGGGGTCCGTTTGGTGGACTCAGGATTGGGTCACTGCTTTTGCAGATGATGTTGTCCTGTTTGCTTCATCAGGCCGTGATCTTCAGCTCTCTGGATCGGTTTGCAGCTGAGTGTGAAGCGGCTGGGATGAGAATCAGCACCTCCAAATCCGAGACATGGTCCTCAGCCGGAAAAGGGTGGAGTGCCCTCTCAGGGTTGGGAGGGAGATCCTGCCCCAAGTGGAGGAGTTTAAGTATCTCGGGTCTTGTTCACGAGTGAGGGAAGAATGGAGCGTGAGATGACAGGCGGATCGGTGCGGCATCCGCAGTGATGCGGCTCTGCATCGGTCTGTCGTGGTGAAAAGGAGCTGAGCCGTAAGGCAAAGCTCTCAATTTACCAGTCGATCTACGTTCCTACCCTCACCTATGGTCATGAGCTATGGGTAGTGACCGAAAGAACGATCGCGAATACCAGCGGCTGAAATGAGTTTCCTTCGCAGGGTGTCTGGGCTTTCCCTTAAAGATAGGGTGAGAAGCTCAGTCATCCGGGAGGGGCTCAGAGTAGAGCCGCTGCTCCTCCGCATCGAGAGGAGTCAGATGAGGTGGCTCGGGCATCTGATCAGGATGCCTCCTGGACGCCTCCCTGGTGAGGTGTTCGGCACGCCCAACCGGGAGGAGGCCCCGGGAAGACCCAGGACACGCTGGAGGGACTATGTCTCCGGCTGGCCTGGGAACGCCTTTGGGATTCTCCCGAAGAGCTGGAAGAAGTGGCCGGGAGAGGGAAGTCTGGGCTTCTCTACTTAAGCTGCTACCCCGCGACCCGACCTCGGATAAGCGGAAGAGGATGGATGGATGGATGGATATTTTGTACATTTCAAAGTGACTGTTTAAGGTGTCAATTTCTATATACCGTATTTACTCCTGTACCACGCGCCCTCGTGTAAGACGCGCAGACGCTAATTTTTACAAAGAAAATTGGGAAAAATCTTTTGCCCGTGTATGACACGCATTGTGATTGTATAGGAAGCGAGTGAGGTTGAAGTAAGACACAGACGTAAATAACTGTAATGGAGAATAATTATGTCTCATTTAATTCTTTCTGCACATGATACAGTATATTGTACTAACTGTAAGCAGTATCCCTACTGCAGAACGTTCAGTGTTTGTCACACCATGCTGCGACAGGTGGGAATCACAAATAGCCCTGTGAAATGAGAAAAGAAAGAACCGTATAGAGACAATCGGTAAAGGACTGTAACGGCAAGTGGAAAATTATTGTGCTCACCAGAATCCAGTTTAATCATCATCTTCCGATTCGCTGCTGGATTCGCCACCGCTACTGATGTCCCATACGGTGTCGCCTTCGCTACCCATAAGGTGTCGTCTTCGCTTCCATCGATGCTGTTGGATATGCTGCACTTTTTGAAGCTTTTTACAATCAATTCCTCTGGAATAAGCTTCCAAGCAGCGATGATCCAGCCACACATCTGCGCCAATGTTGGGGCTTTCATTTTGCCAGTTGGCGTTGTTTCGTGTACCGCTGTTGCAGCCCAATCGGTGTACATTCTAGATACATGAGCCTTAAACGGTCGATTAATGCAGACATCTAGAGGTTGGAGGAGCGAAGTCATGCCTCCAGGAATTACCACTTGATCTGTTTTCCCATCTTTCAGTTTTTCTTTAACACCTTTAGTTAAATGGCCACGAAAGCTGTCCATGACTAACATGTTTGGCATTTTCAGGAGACTGCCCGGGCGACGTTGCCACACACATTTCAGCCAATCGATTACGAGATCATTATCCATCCAACCCTTTTGTTGAGCTCTGACAATGATCCCAGGAGGAAACTTCTCATTTTTCGGCAAGGTCTTCCTTTTAAATATTACGTACGGAGGTAGTTTCTTTCCATCTGCAAGAATTGTCAACATCACGGTACACCGCTGCTTCTCTCTGCCTCCCGTGCGTACCGGGACACTCTTGTCTCCGACTGCATTAACAGTAGTGTTTGAAGGGTTCTCAAAATAAACTGGTGTTTGATCAGCATTACCGATTTGCCCCATTAAATACATTTTCTGCTGCCTCAACTGAATAACGTACTTTTGGAAAGCTAGTAGCTTTTCTTCATATGCGTCTGGTAGACGCTGCGAAATGCTCGCGGCGGCCTTATTGATAAGCCATTCCTTCTCATGAAGCGCGTTACCCATCCGCGGCTTGCTTTGAACTGAGTGATTGGTATTCCACGTTCTTTCGCTATATCACGAGCTTTCACCTGAATCATTTCCGTGGACACTGCATATCCAAGCTGACGCCTGCCTTGAATGTAATCAGTGAGTGCAACTTCAACTTCTGGGAACTGGGCACGTTTTCCGCGAAATGCCCGTCTGTTTATGTTGCAAGACGAAAGTTTTTCTTTCTTCTTTCGCCAATCTCGAACACAAGACTCTGGAACATCATACATGCGACCTGCTGCCCGATTTCCTATCTTCTCTGCTTCCAAAATCACTTTTAGTTTCTCTCCCGCCGTGAAGGAGCGTAAACGCTTGCTGCTATCCATGCTGAATGACAGCACAAAACTCTACGTATTCCTCGTGTATGGCGCACCATTTCCTCGTAGACGCGCACCTGATTTTCTAATGCTCATTTTCGGGAAAAAATGTGCACGTGGTACAGGAGTAAATACGGTATGAATGATAAACAAAGATGTTTAGGTATATCTGAGGCTAAGTTCAAATTTATTAACGTGTACATTGTATATTGAAAGTCTTGCCTGTATGTCTCCCATAGAATAGTGACAATAATAAATCAGACAATATGCACAAAAGCAATAAAGTGTAAGATCTTGGTAAGCCACCATCATTTCTATTCTAGTACAGAGGCAGAAGAGCCCTACATTTTAGTACTTCCCTGTCATCCTACATGAAGGCTAATGTAGAATGATCACTTACTTCACATTGTCTGTTATACCTATATACCTTTAAAAATGTTGTCTATGATGATTTTAAACTATTACTGTAAATGAAGTTAATCTGGTACTCTTTCACTTGTACTTGTTCTTAGTACTAAACATGTGTGGATTTGGAAGTAGGTCAAGTTGGATCGCGGAACCAATTGACTTTTGTTTTGGGACTGCAGTTAAGGTGCAGCTTTATTGTTATGGGCACTAGTCGAGCATGATTCTTTGAAAAGAGACCCATGCAGGATTCTAGCTAAGAGATTGACAGTTTCCCTCTCACATATTGTGCTTTTTAAGCCTTAGGCCTTTTTTGATTGTAATTTATCCTAAAATCATAATACCTGGTTGTGGAAATGGCACATGTTGATTCTTGTCATTAGCAGCCATTCAAAGGGCTGTTTCTATCTTATTGATATTTTTTTACCCAATCAGAAAATGGAATACTCAACCATCTAGATGCAAGAAGCTTATAGTGAGCCTGTGTCAGTGCCATGTTTTGGCTCTATGCTTGCTCAGAGTGAAAGTATAAAATCACTCCAAACAGTAGATCCAAAAATGTTTATGTCAGACAATGAAGAGCAGAAAGAATCTTCTTTGCCTACATTGTTTCCTTGTCAATCTCTTCAATCTAGTACACAGGTGATATGTAAGTTGTCTGTTTGTTAGTTTATACATCTTTATTTACTTTCTTACTTTTTGCATTGTGAATGTCATTTTCATTTTGTGAGTATAAATAATTTATAAAGCTGTGCTATATGGATAAACAGCTGTACCAGAGAAGGGTTATGATTGATATATTATGGAAATCTCTATACATATTCTAATCTAACAGTAAAGGAGAGTGTGACAGGAGGTGGGCATCCCCTAACTGGGCATAAAAGGGTAGCATGGAGGAAACAGTAACTTTTTAGGTTTTTGTCTGTTTGCATACAATTTTACAAATGTATATTATATAGTGCTATTAATTACTGACATAACTGTAAAGCTAGATTTATACTGAATCAGAAAAGAATGAACAAATGTTTTAAAGGGAGCTATACATTGTCAAAGATGAGACAAAAGAGTCGATAAAAGGTTTGGGGGCAGCCATCCGTATAATGTTTCCTGGCTGCAAAAGAGATGAGTTTAGAGTATATATGTGTGCAGATTCGAGTCCAAAACAGAACTGTCTTATTGAGGCAAAGATGGTGGTTTTAAAGCAGAGGATAGGAAGTGATATCATCAGAGCCGGAACTGGAAGTGGCATCATCAGGGCCAGAAACGGAAATTATGTCATCAGGACCAGGCGGAATGTCCCGTAATCGGTCTGCAGTGGAAAGAGAGAAAGGGTCAGTACTCTCCACCACTCCCTGGTCTGGCATGGGATTGCCCTCATTCAGGCCCTTTAGCTGCCTCTCATGCACACGTATGTGACATCATCCATTTATTTTTTCTACTGACCACAAAAATATGGTTCACTTGA
Organism: Polypterus senegalus; assembly: GCF_016835505.1. Lineage (NCBI taxonomy): Eukaryota > Metazoa > Chordata > Cladistia > Polypteriformes > Polypteridae > Polypterus > Polypterus senegalus. Next base: position 90,263,282 of record NC_053157.1, read on the forward strand.
AGACCACTAAGCACTTAAATGTATGACAAGCCTAATGGCTTTTGTTTTTATTAGGTTTAGTTTTGTCATATTCTACAGATCAAGGCAGAAAAATCAAAAATATGATTCTCTTTATGTATAATTTGAAGAAGAGCACTATGCTATTGAGCCTGAATTTACAATGCCTTTTGAAAAATGTCTAGCTTGTGTAGCATTAGAGGAATCAGAAGATTTATTAAAAAAATGAAAGCATGTATCTTAGACACCATACCATCTCACCTTCCAGCAGGTGTACCTTTTGTCTCTGATGACCAGCATACAAGAATTTAGAATTGGGACATGATTCGTGTTTTTCTTGCCGTGCAGGTACTTACTGAACTACTTAGTGGAAACAATTATATTTTTGGTAGCCAACAATGAAAAAGGATATTCAATAATATATTGCAATCTTAGGCAGCAAAGTGGCATAGTTATAACATTGCTGCTTTAAGAAAGGAGACCAGGTTTGTGTCCTGGGTGCTTTATTTTTATGGTTTACCAAAAGCCATTTTAATCACAATTCTAGAGATTCTTTTGTGTAAAGATGGGCATTTGTGTAAATTTTACCTCTGGATACCATCCAGATTGCTATGGACTTGAAATGTACTGGACGGAGGGAACCAGACTCTTCAAAAATACTTTAGATGAATGGCAAATTCAGTCCAACTGTTCAGACCTTTTACTGCTGGGCAAGGTTATTTGGAAATGTACCACTGCTAAAGGGATGAGTCCTTCTGAATGTCTTTATGATTTTGAAACTTAGCTACTTTCTTTGGAAACTGCTAGTTTGAGTGTTCCAAGCCTTTCATATTATCTAAAGAATTCAAAGAAAAAAATCATCTGTTAATGTCGGGAACTTCTGCCAAGATACTTTCAAATTGGTAATGGAAAGTTGTACCAGATCTAAAAACTGTTTGTAAACATGTTCCACAATATTTTAGCCCATACATTATAAAAGTAGTGCCAGTTTTATGCAGATACACATTGGTGAGGCATTTTTGGATCAAGTCTACCTTCAACGTATCACACCTTAAAATCATGCATTTAAATATGTTATCCAGTAAAACAAAATCTCCATCACCCATTGTAGTTTACTTTAAGACAGAATGTCAAATGCAATCAATTTTAGATTCTAGATGCAATGGTCCACATGGTTGCCACACATGGTCATGAGGACAGATCTTGGGACCTGCCTTTAGGATATCCATGCATCTCATTTCCTTTAGGCATGTTCAGAGCCAGTGTCTTGGGAGTACAGTATTGCTCTGTCGTACATTTCTGTACATCCCTGAATTAATTTTGTGTTTTGTTTTTATTATTCAATACAAAATTTAATTTTTCTTTCCTTGTGTCAGCTGTCATCAAATTTGTTGTTGCCATAGCAATTGCTAGTTACATGTTGAAAGCAGAGCTAAACAGCTATAATTTCAAAGAAAAAGTAAACTTTATTGTCCTCTCAACCATACACAAGCATACAGAGAGATGAAATTACAAATCCAGGGCTCACAGAGGACACATAATACAAATAAGACAAGACAGTGTGCACAGACAGACAAAACTATGCAACATACATACTATTTAAATAGGCAACATGTCAATTTGATTAACTGCCACAATTACAGTAACCCCTCCACATTCACAACCCTGACATTTGTACTTTTGGTTATTTGTGAGTTAGCCATGAACAATTGAATGTGACTATTTCTGGAGCTTGCTGAAAGATCACGGAAACTCACAGACGACACGTAAGCCAAAGATATGTAAACAATACTGAAAATGATTAGTATCACATAAAATTATATAGTAAATGCATTTTAGTGTTATTTAATATTTATTAGAGTAAGTGCCTAGCATATCTTTAAAGTTATTTTTGGTAAAAAAGAAAAAAAAAAGGTCTGTGAGGTGTTGCATCGTAGATCTTAAACACTGTGCATTTGTCTGGTGAGCTGTCAATAATAAGTGAGCAGGCAAACCTCCTTGTGTTCAGCAGCAGAGGTACTGGTTCGCTCATACTTTTCCTTCACTGAATTGACATTGCAAATACCATTCCAGGTCTAGCTCTCAACTTTGAGACTTTCCCTGCATGGGTGCACCATAATGCCCCTAAAATCTGTTTCATCTTTTTCCTGCACATTTTCACCGCTAACTTTGTTTCACATGGCTTACCTGGGCTCAGTAGCAACTCAATTTGCCACACTTTTTCCCAGCTCCATGAGCCAGTAGCTCTGCCGACATCTGCGCACCAAGGCCAATGGATTCTTAGCACATGGAGAAGTGATAGTGGAGCTGCAAAGGTAGCAATCTCTCAGATGTCTCCTACTCAGATGTCCCCCCTAATGCTGCAACGGGCACTAACATCAACACTCTGCAGCAACTTTTCTGAAGAGCCAAAGAAGACTGTTACAGGGTGTTGCCAAGTCAGATGGTTGGTCTTCTTTTTGTCCCACTCCTGATACCACAGTGTAACAAGTATCAGAATTAATTATGTTGCACTTTCCATGGCTCTTTTAGGTGTTTGCTGTCATTAAAAGAACCACTCAGCACTGCAGTCTTATTGTTTTCAAAGGCTGGTGACAGAATACCAGCTCATACTGTACAATGGGTGACTCATCTTGGACTGATACAGCTTGTCAGTGCTGTTAATATTAAGAACTGTGAATGTTATTTTAACATGAATGTGAAGGGGTTACTGCACAGAGAAAACCATTTAATTCAAGTTCCACATATCAATTCAGTGATTGATCTTTTGATGTGATAAAGTAACTAAGTAAGAGGTGCAATGACTGATTTTATAACATGTCACATAATAATGTGACTTGTGCATAAACTGGAGTAAGAAATCATGATCAAAGATATTAAGGTAGGGTGGAGGATCATTGGGGGCTGTATCATGTTGAGGAGACTGACAGCCTGAGGGAAAAAAGCTATCATGTAACCTCAAAGATCTGGCTCTGACAAGGTAGTAAGTTTTTGCAGATGGTAAAAAGATGAAGAACCTACAAATGGGGTTAGAAGGGTCCAGCACAATGCAGCAGGCCTTACAAACAGAGTGTTTTGGAGAATATCTCTTTCAGAGAGGGAACAGGCACCCCGATAATATAATAACATCAACATTTATTTAAATAGCACATTTTCATACAACAATTTAGCTCAAAGTGCTTTACAAGATGACAAGAAAAAAAACAATTAAGATTAGGTAATAATATCAAAGAATAAGTACCGGTAAGAATAAAAAAGGTCATATGGCCAAAAGGGCAGAAAAACACAAAAAAACAGCCTCCAGTTAGGCTGGAGGAAAAAAAAAACAAAATCTGCAGGGGTTCCAAGTCATTTTACTTAATAAAAATGTTCCTAAATCAAACCTCTAGCTTTTCATGCTTCACATGATAGGATTTGATAAAGATGATTTCATAAACAGCTGAAACATCTGCCCTCATTCCATCTTCTTACCATTCTGCCTTGATCAGGTGTTGGTGGCACAGATTGCCACCACAGATGACCTGGGAAAATTGCCAGAAAATAGTGGAGATTAGTACAGATTGAGGATCCCTGAAGAATATAATTCTATGCCCATATAGCCTATTTGGAATACAACTGAAAAGTAGCTACAAAAATCTAAATAAAAATAATGAGTTTTTACCAGTTTTTTAAAATGTTCCACAATATTAGCCTGGCAAATTTCTAAAGGTAAAGAATTCCAGATTTTAGGTGCAAAACAGTAAAAGACCACTTCACCACTTCTTTTAAGCTTTTCTCTTAGAATTATAAGCAGACCTTCATTCAAAGATCTAAGGTTGCGACTTGGAGTGTAGGGGGACGGGCATTCCAAAATATAGGGTGGAGCAAGATTATTTAAGACTTTATAAACCCATTTGTAGCATTTTTAAATCAATTTTGAATGACACCGGTAATCAATGTAACAACTCTGTAACAGTTTTTTCTAGTTAAGATTCCTGCGGTGGGCTGGTGCCCTGCCCGGGGTTTGTTTCCTGCCTTGCTCCCTGTGTTGGCTGGGATTGGCTCCAGCAGACCCCCGTGACCCTGTAGTTAGGATGATGGATGGATAGTTAAGATTCTTGCTGCTGCATTTTGCACTAATTACAAATCATTTATGTCTTTTTTAGGTAGTCCTATTATGAGTGCATTAAATGAATTTAGTTGCCTAAAAACAAAAGCATGAATTAATTTTTCAGTGTCTTGTAAACTTATAAGAGGTCTAACTTTTGCTATATTCCTTAAGTGAAAAAATGTAGTCTTAAAGCAGGGTTTATACTTCATGTGGCACGTGCTCCTGTGTGCGCTTCTGCTACAAAAGCAGCGTACTGTTTATACTTGAGCGCGTATTTTACATAAATCTGGAAGAGTCCACCAGGTGGCAGTGTGAGATTTCATCACGTTGAGAAAACGTTCAGCTTCCCTGTGTTGTAAATCGCCTGAAACATCCAATAAATTCCAAGGAGACCATGCCACAATATCTCTGAAAAGAATGGATTTTTAATGATTACATCCATCAACCCAGGAATGCGCCCATTCCAGCATGCATCGGGTGCAAGGCAGAAACAATCCCTGGATGGGACATCAGCTCATCACAAGATGAACACAAGTACACACATACACTAGCGTCATTTTAGCATCACCAAATCACCAAGCCTGCATGACTTTAGAAAGAAACTGAAGCACGCTGTGGAAACCCACCAGGAAAACATGCAAACTCTAGGCAGGGAACACCAGGGATGTGACTCCCTGAGAGGCAGCAGGGATACACCTCTGCCACTGTGCCACCCCCACATGTGTAATTATTAACAGTATTCATTATTTAAATTAACAATTTATCTGTAAAAAGCAATATGCATACTTTAATGCATTTCATCATGAAATTGGTATCAAGTATAAATGTGCAGAGAGCTGGAATATCATACATTTAATCTGTTCTGTGTGGCAATTGCTCCTTGCCACTGTTGTCAGCATAGGAGGAAGCCCCAGAAACACGTAGTGATTTACAGTTGGGTCGGTTTTAAGATTACGTTTACAACGGTCTACTTTAATCACAAAATAAACTACAAGATTAAAGTGGAAATTTTGAGATTAAAGCCACAAAATAGACCTTTTCACTGTGTCCCTAATTTTTGTTTCTCTGTGGCTCAAATACACTGCCTTACACTCTGATGTGGCACAGAAGATGGTATGTGAGACCTTTACAATGTATCAAGTCATTACAAAGAGGAATCTGCAACGCTTAAACATAAGAGCACCACAGATACATTTGAATGTCAGCATTTTGCTTCACCATATCAAACCATTCATCAAAGATTGAAGCACGCACATTGATCTTGTAAGATCTGCAAAGCAGCTTGCTGTCACATGGTAATAGTAAACAGAGACTCTACGTAAAGTTCCAACTGGAACACACTGCTTCCCCTGATTTTTTGCAGGCACTGCAACTTGTGTACACGTTGTGTTACTTTCTAAAGATATGCTCAGAGGATGCGCCAAATGAACGTTGGGAACACATGGCAGCAATGATGTATGTGCGTACACATTCAGAGTGTGAAGTATAAACCGTTCCTTGGTAATCTGGTGAATGTGTGATTTAAAGTTTAAGTCTGAGTTGATGATTACCCCTAAATTCTTTGCCTCCATCCTAATTTTTAAACCTAAGCGATAATTTTTATTTCTAATATCCATGCTATATTGATGTTTGAGAGTCACTAAGATTTGTTTTTTTTGTTATTTAATTTGAGACAGTTTTTACTCATCCACTGATACTGATAAGACATTGGATCAGAGAGTCAAGAGTGCCAGGGACATTGGGCACTATAGAGAAATAAAGCTGTGTATCATCTGCATAGCTGTGGTCTCTCATCTCACCTTGTGCTTTGAGATCATTTGACCTAATGGAAGCATGTAGAATGAAAAGAGCTTGGACCCAGAATAAATCCTTGTGGTACACCATATACAATATCATGTGTCTGCGAAGTAGAATTAAATTACCACTACTAACAAAGAAATGTCTATCTGTTAAGTAATATTGAAACCAATTTAAGACAATGCCAGAGAGGCCCACTCACTGTCTAAGGCGATTTATAAGAATAGTGCTCTGTGGTGTCAAATGCTGTACTCAAATCTAGGAGAACAAGAACAGATATATGGCCTCTGTCCACATTAATTTGGAAATCATTTACTACTTTAACCTGCATAGTTTATGTACTATGGTTTGTTCTAAAACCTGACTGAAATTTACCCCCTGCTCGCTTTGCTCGCCAACCCCCCTTGCCTGCCCTATAAGCCAGCCAATTCGCGTCTCTGCCGCTGGTGTTGTGAAGAGGGGGGCTGAACACACCCAAGGGAGATGCGGTCACTCCTCCAAAACCCCCTCTAAAACAGTGATACAATGGGAAACAAATACAGTTTTTTTACCTCCTCTTTGCTGAATCAGCTGCTGCAGTGCCACATGATCTGGATCTTGTGCGGCGTTTCAAACATTTAAAAGCCTGTACATCAGCTGTCTTTGTCATCTACTCTTTGTCTTTTATTTCTGGCCCTGGGCGTGGTTAAATCTGTTGGCACAAAGTCAAATCTCACGGGATGCGAGTTCCTAGTATTTTTTAGTTTATAATTTATAAACGGAATAAGAATCTGAAAATCTAACAACATCACATTAAAGTTCGATAAATTCTGAAAAGAAAGACATAAAACTGTTGCACAAAATCATTGCACTTTTAGGCTTAGGATTTTATATATATAAAATAGATGTTATATTCATTAAGCTGCTGAATGACTACCTTTTCTAGAATTTTACTTAAGAAAAGCACATTAGAAATTGCTCTATAATTGTCAAAGAGGAGTCAAGATTACTTTTCTTAAAGCAGACAGTAATATTTCATAGTGGACTATCAGTTTAGTTTCTCTCCATTTTCTTTTTTTTTGATTTTATTAAAATCATATCACATTCCAAACAAATGAATCAATTTTTACAAAAATAGGATTGAAAACAAATCAATCTCCACCCCTGAGTTTGTCTCCATTTACACTCAGCTCCCCGGCAGGTTCGCTTTAAATCAGACACTCTTTGAGTCTTCCTATGTATAATAGTGCAGGGGGATTTCTTAGCTGTCTTTTCAGGGGTCACTATGTCTACTGCAACTCTTACTTAGCATTAAAAATTTCCACCTTATTATTTATACTCTTAGTATTATTAAGGTAAGTACTACAATCTGACTGATTGTTTAGAATATTAGCAAACATCGAGGCTGTAGATGTATCAAAATAATGTTTTTTAACAATGTAATTATTGTTAGTTGTAAATATATATTGCTGGTATATAAATATTGTAAAGTTTCTACATTAAATAATATGCAAAAATGGTCCAAAATACTGATAACCACTACCTACCTCACATCAACTTTTAATCCTTTTGAAATCACTAAATCCAGTGTATGTTCTACCTTATGTGCGGGTTAGCTGACATGCTGACTCAAATCAAACAAGTGCAGTACGTTGTCTTGCTTTTGGGTTACACTGGTTTAACCTGTCATAGTTCGTTGTTATTATATATACTAAGCCTGAGAATTCCTCAATGAAAGATGCATTATACTTTGGAGGTCTATAAATGGATAACACTAGAATCGCTGAAGTTTATGATTTTTTTTGTCGTCCCTGACCTCCTTAAATTTTCCTGACATATGCCAAGAAGCTTGTACCTCCTTATCACTGTGCTGACAGCAAACTTTTAAACAAGTATGCTTTTATTCAAGAATAAAACTGAACAAAAAGACATTGCTCAATTGACATGCTGGTTAAGCCCAACTATCAGCTGGTACAAAGTAAAAGAAATTCTCATACAGGTGTGTTTACGCGTTTTATTTTTAACCAGTTGTCACAGTGGTAATGCAGTTCTGTCTCAGATGGTACAATGGAAAGGCTACTGCTTAGCAACCTCAAGATAATAGGTTCAAATCTCTTGTTGTCCCTGCATTTAGTGCTTTGAGTAGTGAGCTGCAATTATTATTATTATATATTAAACACATATATTAGATGTGAGTCTGTAACATCCTGTGTAAATGTATAGTACTTGTAAAAGTTAGGGGCGGCACAGTGGCGCAGTGGGTAGCGCTGCTGCCTCGCATTTTGGAGACCTGGGTGGAGTTTGAATGTTCTCCCCGTGTCTGTGTGCCCTGCGGTGGGCTGGCGCCCTGCCTGGGGTTTGTTTCCTGCCTTGCGCCCTGTGTTGGCTGGGATTGGCTCCAGCAGACCCCCATGACCCTGTAGTTAGGATATAGCGGTTTGGATAATGGATGGATGAATGTAAAAGTTAGAGCTGAATGAATAAAAGCAGACATACAAACGCAGCTCAATCATTTCTTCTTGGTGTCTAGTTGAGCAAACAAACACTGCAATGTCTATGGTGGATGTTACTTTTACTTGCACACAGATATTCACATCAACATGTCATTTGAATGACTTTTTATTCAGTTTTATTTTTGAATTCTTGAACAAAATGGAATTTGATAGATTTTTCTATTCAGTTTTATTGTTGTATTCTTGAATTAAACTAAATTTGAACATGTCAATTGAGCAATTTATTTTTTCTTTGGTTTTATTCTTGAATAAAAGCATACTTGTTTTGCTACACCTTTTATGAAAGTGTTTATTGGATATTTGGGTTTCAGTCTTTACATATTCTACACTTCACGTCAATATTATGTCATTATTACTATAACATCCATCCATCCATCCATCCATCCATCTTCTTCCGCTTATCCGAGGTCGGTTCGCGGGGGCAGCAGCTTTAGCAGAGAGGCCCAGACTTCCCTCTCCCCGACCACTTCTTCTAGCTCTTCCAGGAGAATCCCAAGGCATTCCCAGGCCAGCCGGGAGACATAGTCCCTCCAGCGTGTCCTGGGTCTTCCCCGGGGCCTCCTCCCGGTTGGACGTGCACCTCACCAGGGAGGCGTCCAGGAGGCATCCTGATTAGATGCCCGAGCCACCTCATCTGACTCCTCTCGATGCGGAGGAGCAGTGGTTCTACTCTGTGCCCCTCCTGGATGACTGAGCTTCTCACCCTATCTTTAAGGGAAAGCCCAGACACCCTGCGGAGGAAACTCATTTCAGCCACTTGTATTCGCGATCTCGTTCGTTCGGGAACGAAAGAACCATGACCATAGGTGAGGGTAGGAACGTAGATTGACTGGTAAACTGAGAGCTTTGCCTTACGGCTCAGCTCCTTTTTCACCATGACAGACCGATGCAGAGCCCGCATCATTGCAGATGCCGCACCGATCTCATCCGCCTGTCGATCTCATGCTCCATTCTTCCCTCACTCGTGAATAAGACCCCAAGATACTTGAACTCCAAATTGTGGCAGGATCTCGCCTCCAACCCTGAGAGGGCACTCCACCCTTTTCTGGCTGAGGACCATGGTCTCGGATTTGGAAGTGCTGATTTCCATCCCAGCCGCTTCACACTCAGCTGCAAACCGATTCAGAGAGAGCTGAACATCACGGCCTGATGAAGCAAACAGGACAACATCATCTGCAAAAAGCAGTGACCCAATCCTAAGTCCACCAAACCGGACCACCTCAACACCCTGGCTGTGCCTAGAAATTCTGTCCATAAAAGTTATGAATGGAATCGGTGACAAAGGGCAGCCCTGGTGGAGTCCAACTCTCACTGGAAATGGGTTTGACTTACTGCTGGCAATGCGGACCAAGCTCTGACACTGGTTGTACAGGGACCGAACAGCCCTTATCAGGGGGTCCAGTACCCCATACTTTTGATGCACCCCCTACAGGATTCCCTGAGGGACTCGGTCGAATGCCTTTTCTAAGTCTACAAAACACATGTAGACTGGTTGGGCAAACTCCCATGCACCCTCCAGGACTCTGCCAAGGGTGTAGAGCTGGTCCACTGTTCCGCGACCAGGATGAAAACCACACTGTTCCTCCTGAATTAGAAGTTCGACTATCCGACGGACCCTCCTCTCCAGAACCCCTGAATAGTCTTTTCCAGGGAGGCTGAGGAGTGTGATCCCTCTGTAGTTGGAACACACCCTCTGGTCCCCCTTCTTAAAGAGGGGGACCACCACCCCAGTCTGCCAATCCAGAGGCATCGTCCCCGATGTCTGTGCAATGTTGCAGAGATGTGTCAACCAAGGCAGTCCTACAACATCCAGAGCCCAGACTTCAGTCCCAGAGATGGGGGAACCCACCTCCGAGTCCCCAGGCTGTGCTTCCTCATTGGAAGGCATGTTAGTGGGATTGAGGAGGTCTTAGAAGTACTCCCCCCACCGACCCACAACGTTTCGAGTCGAGGTCAGCAGCGCACCATTCCCACCATATACAGTGTTGACACTGCACTGCTTCCCCCTCCTGAGACGCAGGACGGTGGACCAGAATCTCCTCAAAGCCATCCAAAAGTCGCTCTCCATGGCCTCCCCAAACTCCTCTCATGTCCGAGTTTTTGCCTCAGCAACCACCAAAGCCGCATTCCGCTTGGCCTGTCAGTAACTATTAGCTGCCTCCAGAGTCCCACAGGACAAAAGGGTCCGGTAGGACTGTTTCTTCAGCTTGACAGCATCCCTCACCGCCAGTGTCCACCAACGGGTTTGGGAATTGCCGCCATGACAGGCACCGACCACCTTATGGTCGCAGCTCTGGTCAGCTGCCTCAACAATAGAGGCACGGAACATGGCCCATTCGGACTCAATGTCCCCCACCTCCCTCGGGATGTGGTCGATGTTCTGCCGGAGGTGGGAGTTGAAGCTGCTTCTGACAGGGGACTCTGCCAGACGTTCCCAGCAGACCTGCACAACATGTTTGGGCCTACCGGACCTTATCGGCATCCTCCCCCACCATCGACGCCAACTCACCACCAGGTGGTGATAAGTTGACAGCTCCGCCCCTCTCTTCACCCGAGTGTCCAAGACATGTGTCTGCAAGTCTGACGACACAACCACAAAGTTGATCATCGAACTGAGGCCTAGGGTGTCCTGGTGCCAAGTGCACATATGAACACCCCTATGCTTGAACATGTTGTTCGTTATGGACAATCCGTGATGAGCACAGAAGTCCAATAACTATAACATATGAAAGCATTTTCTGTTTCAGCTGTGTGTTCAGCTTTTCTTGATTTGCATTTCCTCTGTCATTCTATATTTATACAGATCGTTGTAGACACAGAACACACATGAAATGTATGTATTTCAAATCACTGTATTTCATTACCTATATAATTCCTTACCAATGCATTGCCAGATAAACACTTCAACACAGACTTCAGGTTTGAGGAGTGAAGCATGGTGCTGCCTTCATCTGACTGAATGGGGCTGAGGGGTGTAGCAGGCTGTGTTTGGCTAATCCACGCTTTTGCAAAATAAAAGCAGGCTATTAGCACAGTGATAATGAGCTATGAGCTTCTTGGCATATGTCAGGAAAATTAGGGGGGTCAGTGTCAACGGAAAAAATTATAAACTTCAGGAATTCTAGTGTTAATATGAGAGACTTCAAGACTCTTTCAATAATAACAGGAATGTACTCAAAAGATGTGAAAATACCAAAACTAGCATTTTTACAGTTTAATCGGCTTGAGTAAATACCTGCTAAACCGACACCATTTTTGCCTTGGTGAACTGAATGAGCAAAGCTGTAATTCGGAGGTGCTGCTTCAGTTACTACTGTTACACCATCTGAGCTGAGCCATGTTTCACTTGGTGAGAGCAAGTCAATTTTCCTATCACTGATAAGATTGTTAATGTAAAAGGTTTTTCTGGTTAATGCTTGTGAAAATGAAATGCCTTGAAACAGGAAGAGGTTTGGGGCAGCCTCCCATATATGTACTTAAATAAGGCTGCAAAATTGATGAATAGGTAGTATAGTAGTGTACAGATTTGAGTCCAAAACAGAACTGAGAGGTGAAGGAGGTTGTCTGGGTTTTCAGATAGGTCGGCGGACCAGATGTCATGGGGACCGGAACCAGTGATGTCATTGGACCTAGGCAGAATTTCCCATATTTGGCCTGCAGAAATAACAGAGAGAGGGTTAGGCCTAGGGTGGAGTTACCCTCTTTTGGTCCTTCTAGCTGCCTCCCATGTGCAAGTGTGTGACAAGCCCCCCTTCTTAGCCCAGATCTATCAGGTTGGTCGTTTCTGGCCGAGAGGTTGTGACTCCAAGAAAGAGCATCGGCATTGGCTTGCAGGACATCCTGGTGATAACTTGTATGGCTGCACCTCGTGACTCGCAGGTGTGATTCCTTGTGTAAGGCCATCTACTGGAAAGGTGCACAGTCTGTTACTCGTGATCCAAGATGGCATCAACTTTAGAGCATCATGGTTGCACTGTACCCCAACCCTTCAGGTAGCCTAAATATTTGGCTTCTATTAATCCAAAGAAACATTTTTGCTTCAGGAAGTTGAAATGGGTGTTCTCAGACTATCACTCCGGGTTCTGTAACAATGTCTAGTGCAATCAGGGAGGTTCGTCCAGGTTTCTCACTCACTACCTCCGGTTCAAACAGAATAATTGTTTCTAGTTCCTGTCATTGATGGGCAGTCAGATTAGGACCGAAGTTAAGGTCTAATTTATGAGTGAAGATTGAATGGGGCTGTCCGGTGGGGGGATTGGGATGCCTTTCCTTCCATTGTTTCAGCAGAATCACATGATAAACTTGCTCGCTCAGTCGACGATTTGGTTGTTTTACCAAATAATTGACAAGCCTCTTCCTCTAATTAACTTTGTAAAGGCCTTGCCAATGTGCCAGTAGCTTAGAATGGGAGGTAGGAACAAGCACCGTGACACAATCTCCTGGGCGGAACTCCCCCAGAGACATGCCACAATCATGGCATAGAATCTGAGTTACTGTGCCTTTTCCATGTGAGATTTGAGAATGGGTCTGATTTTTGTGAATCTATCGCATAATTGTGTGATCTATTCTAATATATTTGTTGAAGGGAAAGCCTCTTCCTCTCAGTGTTCTTTTAGAATATCTAATATGCCCCGGGGCTGCGGTCCATACAATAATTCAAATGGTGAGAACCCCGTGGAGGCTTGTGGGACTTCCTGATATGCAAAAAGAACAAGGGTGAGGAACTCATTCCAGTTCCTCCCATCCTCATTGACAACCATACGAAGCATCTCTTTGAGGGTCTGATTAAATCGCTCCACTAGACCATCGGTTTGAGGATGATACACCAAGGTCTTTAAGTGTTTTATCTTCAGTAACTTGGCCGACTCGCGTGAAGACCCCTACCAATTCCTATGCAAAAGCTTTAGATGTCGCTGAGCACAATGGAACAGTTTCAGGATATCGAGTTGCATAATCTACTACAACCATTACATTTTTATGTTCCCTGGCCAAGGGCTCTAGGAGTCCCAACAGGACACCCCGATACGTTTGAATGGGATATCAATAAGGGGTAAGGGAAATAGAGGAGCGTGTTCCCTCTTAGGAATCTGCCACAATTGACATTCCAGGTAGGACATGCAAAATTCGGCAGACCTCCTCATTAATTCCCGGCCAAAAAATCGGAGTTTGATACGCTCTGGAGTCTTTTTGGGGCCCAGGTGGGCTCCCAGGAGGTGGGTATGTGCGATTTCACAGACTTGTTGTTGGTAAGTCCGTGGAACTAACGGCAGGGGGACCGTACCTCCCCCTTGTGTTCAGCAACCCTATAGAGAAGGTCATTATTTAACACAAAGTGAGGTCCCTGTAGCATAGGATGCTGCATGCAATAGTCATCTACTAGAACAACTGCATTTTTTGAAAATTTAAGGGAATCATCATTCTATTGCTCTCTTTTGAAAGAGTCTGGAGTCTGCTTAAATTGAAAGTGCAGTTGTGTAAGAGTATTGGAGGCAACTTCAAAGGGTGTGGTTTCCTCCCGGGTTGCCGCAGCAGGTGGAGATGATGTCACTGTTATAGGCCGATCTCCGTCTCTCCTCTGACTGAGAACGTGGCATGGAGGCAGCTGAGGATGCAGTTTCAGCGTCCATTACCAGGCACAATTTGTTTAGGAGTGGTGAGGGTTAAACCACTTTTACTATCTGCCTGCTGTCCCGGAGCACCCCCACCTTTATCAAAGGGATTTCCCTTTGTGGGGTTCAGCGGAGAGCTCCCTTTTCTTGGGAACCCATAGTAAGTCCCCAATGTGTTCCCTTTCGTGCCTGGCTCTAGTTCCGTAGGCACCTTGTCCACATGCCCAGTGGTCTAGGCTAGACCCCTGGATCAAAGTGCATCCTGGGTTCCCTTTGCTCACAATGACTGTCTCCTACCCGGCAACTCAAGAACGGTACTCTCCCACCTGGTTCCTTAAGGACTGAAGGTGCTGATTGTGTGTCAAGGTTTCCTTCTGGTTTGGCTCCTAATTTCACAAGGAGGCAAACATCCTGCCAACTATGCCAATGTAAAAATGAAATGCCTTGACACAGGAAGACGTTTGGGGCAGCCACCCGTATACTTGAAGAAGGCTGCAAAATTGATGAATAGGTAGTACAGTAGTGTACAGATTTGAGTCCAAAACATAACTGAGAGCTGAAGGAGGTTGACTGGCTTTTAAGGCAGGTCAGCGGAAGTGACGTCATAGGGACCAGAACCAGAAGTGACATCTTTGGGGCCAGAACCAGAACTGACTAATTTGGGGGCCGGAACCGGAAGTGATGTCATCGGACCCAGGCAGAATTTCCAGTGTTTGGTCTGCAGTGATAACAGAGAGAGGGATAGTGCACCCCAACACCTCCTAGCCAGGTGTGGGATTACCTTCGTTTGGTCCTTCTAGTTGCTGCCCATGCACACATGTGCGACATGCTGTAATGTTTAGCAGAGCCACATTTAAGGTCTCGGAAAAACAGGGCTCATTCGAAGTGTTATGACAGCTTAAAATAGGAATAAACTTGTTCTTGCTAATGCCGCTTCATGCACATGTTTTTTTTTTATCTAAAATCTGTTGTTAAAATTCTAATACAATGCACATCTATATGTGAAATGGTAAATAAATTATTTGCATCTATACCGCTTTATCCAGGTTTTTCAGTTAGACTATGGATAGTTATTATAGTGCTAATACAGTGCACATCTAACAGTGAGCTAACTACAGAATTATCACATCCCAAAACGGAATTATAGAAAACAATGGGACTAAAATTACATAGTCGGGAAAAACAAATTACCTTTGAGATGTCGTCGGAGAGGACCCGGGCGCTGAATGTGTCAGGGTGCAGACCATCTCATCTGAAGAAACAGTCTTTCCCAGAAAAGATCCCAGTTGTCCACGCAGCTGATGTTTCATCTCTTGAATAAGACCTTCAAGCAATTGTTTAAGGACAATAGTCGACTGTAGGCTTCACTCGACCTAATAACCAACAGCAAAGGACCTGAAATGATGATTCCTGCAGCTGGGGTTCTCTCTTTCGTGGCTTGGATTAGTGCTGTGAAGTCCACCTTTAAAACCTCCAACTGTCAATATTTATTGTTATTTATGCCTGTATGGAATACGACAGTTCCTATAGCCCTGTACTTGTCCTTCTCAAAGACTGTTGGTGCTGTTCGTGTGATGTCTCGAACTTGTGCACTGGGAAAAGAAGAAAAAAAAGATTTATTTTTACATTATTGAGGTTGCATATAATTGAATCCCTGATAACAAGTACATCACCAAGGTCTGCCAGCACTGTTTGAGGGTCAAAGGAGATGTGGATTTTGACGCCAGACTGAGCTAACAGAGGTGTTCTGGCCTTGAGCCACTGCCTGCAATGTTCAAACAGCCAGGTTCCATCATCATAGTCATGTCAAGTATGAGTGGGTGTAAAACTCACTTTGCCTAGTGAGCAGGTGACACGCCGTGGGGTTGATGTAGACATGTGCAGAGACGTTGCCTCAATCTCAGCTTCAAAGGAGGTAACTTTTTGCAGGTGAGCTTTAAGATCCCCAAGTTATTTCTGTCTGGCAAGGAGTTGCTAAATCTGAATCTCAAGGGCTCAGGATTCTTAGGTAACACATTTCAGCTTACAGTCAGCCACCTTCCACTTCCAATTCAGTCCTAGGAAAGAATGGGAGATAAAGAGAGGTTAGTACTCCTATGTGGAACTCCTACCCACTGAACTCTCTATTTTCTGTAGCTTGTTGAGGTCAGACATTTTACAATTCCCATACCAGACGGTAATGCATTTGATCAGAACACTCTTAATGGTGTTTCTGTAAAATTTGGGTAAGAATGGGAAACAGGAAGCTCACTCGCTTCAGATGCTTCAAATACTGTAGTCTCTGCTGAGCATTCTTAGCAAGGAAGTGGTATTGTGAGGTCCTCAGTTATGTGCACTGGGGTGTAGTCAGGGTGTTTTTTTTTCCTGATGCCAAAATTTAATTCTTTAGTCTTATCAGTGCTGAGTGATATATTTTTGTCTTTGCACCAAATGGTCAGCTATTCCACTTCCTGTTTAAATGCTGATTTATCATCCATGAATATCAATCCTAGTACAGTACATATGTGAACTTTGAGCTGTGCTATACAAGATAGGGGCATGTACTTAACACCATGTTAATTTTTCAGATAAAAATTGTTACTAATGGTTTGTGTTTTCAAATGCTTGGTTAGGGATTTTGCTTTGTTGTATTGGTATTGAAATGAAGCCCAATATATCAGGCTTCAGATTCTTTTTTGTGGTATAGTTTTGGTCACTCATTCTTGTTATCATTCTGGTTAAAGATTTTTCCTTGGTTTTCTCCTGTCTATTACCTGAGCCCTATTTAAAATATTTTATCTTTCTCCTGATCTATTCTCTAAGTTTTTTCCATCTTGGGTTGATTTCTCAAATTTCTCAGATATCTCATAATGGGCAGAAAAATAATATTAAATATATTTAAGACATCCAAATGCTCTGGACTTTTTAAAGATATCTTCAAATGTACTGTATTCTGTACAGTAATATTTGTGAAAAGTACATTTTTAGATTTTTCACGAGGCATGAAACCCATTTTGGAGTATCCTAAATTAAATCGTTATGCATTCAATTATATCATGAGGGTATTATGAGAATTTTTAAAATAACTGTGTAATTAAGGATATCACAAGTAATTTCAATATGTCTTAAAATAACAGGAAGCCACATTGAAAACAGAAAAAACTGTATAGGATGCAGTTTTGATTTACCTTATATGACATTTCAGAAATCTTAAGATATGCACAGGGGTATTCTGAGATATCTCAAAATTTATTTCAGAGATCCAAAGGTGTCCGGGATATCATTTTCAGATACCTAGAAATGCATTTGAGATATTTTGAGACAGACATATTTTCAGATACTGTATCTATAATTCATTTAAGGTTTTTTTGAAATGCATATTAAGATTGCCTACAGTGGGCTGACGCTCTGCCCAGGGTTTGTTTCCCGTCCTGTCTTGCTCCCTGTGTTGGCTTCAATTGGCTCCAGCAGACCCCTGTGACCCTGTAGTTTGGATTTAGGGGGTTGAATAATGGATGGATGGATGAATATTAAGATTGCTATGAATGTTAATCGGATTTGCTAAAGGAGCACACAGTCTAAGTTGTTAGGTTTGTAATATGTTTAGATCAAAGCTATTGTATAATGAATCAACCTTTTAAAAGAAGGAAGATAAAGCAATATAAACAGATTTAATGCAATTCAAATAGTTAACACAGAATGTTTGACTTTGAAAGATCAATTTTTAATGTCTTGTAGGACGACACTGTGAAGTACATCAGATGACGGGTAATTATATGTGGGACCAGGAAACAGACAAGTCTTTTGATATTGGAACCAATGAAGATAGCCGTTTACCGATGTGGTGGAATGGATCAGAGCCATTGTGGGTAACAATGGAGAAAAAAAAGAGACCAGTTTTCATGTACTATTGGCCAGGTAAGATGCTAAACTAAATTCAACTTTAAAAGTATGCTTTTTTCAGTTTGTGCAGCAAATTGTTTTTGGAAATGTGGTAGACCTTATTGTACCGTTTTTTTCTTTTTTCCAAAAATGTTGTTTTTCTTTTTGAATACAGCATTAATATTGCATTTATATTTGTAGTAATTAACTTCATTTTTTGCTCTTTTGATCATTCATTTAAAGATGATCCCACTTGACAATTAGTAAGATTTTTTCATTACGTTTATATAGCAAAACTCTGGATTTTGTTCTAGAAATGTTTTAATATTTTTTATTTCACATATATGCCAAATATTTATGGGTATCATCTCATAATTCATCCATTATCCAACCCACTATATCCTAACTACAGGGTCACGGGGGTCTGCCAATCCCAGCCAACACAGGGCGCAAGGCAGGAAACAAACCCCGGACAGGGCGCCAGCCCACCACAGTCAGCTCAAATTAATGATACTTTGAAATAAAAGGCACAAGACAGTAATGACACAGTTAGTGGGGCTGCTACAACAATGTATTTTATTACGAAAAACAAATTAGTAAATAAATTTGTCATGCTCATTGGGTTTTTTAAGTCAAATCACTGTCTTTTAGTACAGCAGGTAAAATGTGACAAACACAATGAAAGCATTAGCAAATGTTTGATCACCTAAACCTTGAAAAGCACAAAACAAAGGCTATATTTACAGGATTTTTGAAATAATGAATGAAAGTTCAGCTGAGCAATTTCATTCCACAAAGACAACCTTAATCTGAAGTAAATGTAAAAAAGGAGGTATTTTAAAAACTAAAGCATGAATAGTGTGTGACAGTTTTAATTAATTAGATTTATTCATTATGGCAGAACTAAAACTCCATGCTCTGGTTTGATGACCAATCAAAAAGTTTTTTTATTAATTTCTACAGAGGAGAGCAGTTCATCACAATGCATTAACCAAAACTATGGTAAAGTGGCAGTTATAAGATGGAATATTTACAGTTAAAAAAATTAATTTAACAATGGAGCTGAGCCACCTGTCATATATTATGCTTACAAAAGCAATCCTTAACCACTTCCTTCTAAGGATGTACATTAACATAATGATACAAGTCTCCTCCTCATTAATTCCTGACACAAAAGGCAGGCTTACATTTTCAGTCCTAAAGTATATTAACTCTTAATGTATAAACTTAAAGGAACTGAAGAATAATAATACAAGTAATAAGTACTGTATGCATACTATTCTATATTAAACCTAACATTCAATAAGCTACGCAAAAATATAAGTGCTAGAGATGCCATCCATCCATTATCCTACCAGCTATATCCTAACTACAGGGTTACAGGGTTTCTTTTGGATCCAATCTCAGCCAACACAGGGTGCAAAGGAGGAAACAAACCCCGCGCAGGGCGCACTGCAAGGCGCACACACACACACACACTAGGGACAATTCACAATCGCCAATTCACCTAACCTTCATGTCTTTGGACAGTGGGAGGAAACCAGAGCACCTGGAGGAAACCCACACAGACACAGGAAGAACATGCAAACTACACACAGAGAGGATCCGGGAAGCAAACCCAAGTCTCCTTACTGCAAGGCAGCAGCGCTACCACTGCGCCACCGTGCCGCCCCCATGCTAGATATGTTTTATAATTATTTGACACCAAATATGACTAATTAATACTATGATGAATACGCTGAAAAATTAATTTCTTTCTTTCTTTTGAATGTTCCTCTAGAAACTGTGACGCACAGACACAAAGACAGTCAATTCATTGAAATATCAATGTTTTCGGTATCAGGGGACCCTAAAACACCGAGTTCCATCGAAAACCAGAGATCAAAATTTTTCACAAATCTAAAACTTTCACTTCTCCCCCACAGATGAGAGCTTATGGTGGGGGAGGGTGCAAAGCAACAAGCTAACATTTCCTACATGTAATGATGTAGACATACAGTAACTCTCAGAACAGCATATGGCATAAATCTGACATAGTCACTTATTGACAAACCTGATTTTACAAAAATAGATTGCAAGGGTTTTGGTAAATCAAATGTTGTTAATGAAGGTATTATTCTTTGAAGTACTGATGTACTGTAATAATGTTTGAATTTTGCCTTAATTAGTAGTGATTAAACTGTAATTCTTTTTCAGTTAGCTAACAGAAAACATCAGTGAATAAAATTCACCGCATATATTAAGGTAAATGATGGATATACTGTATATTTTTTTTTACAAAGAAAACATGATGATGAAGACCCTCCAAGTCATAAATCCCTCCATTTTAAGAGGTGAAATACAGGAGGTCTGGGTGATCTAGGACTTTCTACCTACCCTTTGGACCCCATTTAAACTTTGAAAACATAAACTGTGAAAGATCCAAGAAAAATACATTTTAAAACCCAGTTATGTTTCTATAAATCACTCAATTCCCATTACTGGGTTTGTGACAAAGTATTGTAGCAGCAAGGACTTTAAAGGCTAGATGCCAGAGCGGCAGTAGTCCAGCAGATAAGGGAAACAAGAATTGGGAGAAATCGTGAAAGTACTGTATATAGAAACTATCACCACAATCAAATAAACTGGAGCACCATACAGCTGTTAGTACTTGAGTTGATCACAGTGATGTTGAGGACTCTAATGGCAGAAAGTGACAGAGACTGATGATACTTTGATAACGACAGTGTTCACATTACGGGGGAACACTGCTTTCCTTCCAAATGAATTTTTCTACCTTTCATCATTCCACACTCAGCGGCGTAAGTGTGCTTGTGTCAGGAAAACTGGCTGTTCTGCGTAATGCACATATATAATGTGGCTTGGTTTTAGTTGTGGATTGAATTTGTGTGTGTGGGAATTTGTCTACTTAAGAATGGATATTCTAAGTGATAGCATTGTCCATAGCTAGTTTATTGTATATTTCATAGTACCCAAGTTAGATTTCAGTGTTCAGGCAAAATTGCAGCATTAATGTGAACCCCTGATTACTCCAGGTATTTTATATTCTTATCCTTTTGTACAGCAGTTACACTGGTAGGAGGCATTAGTATGTCAAAAATAAAATTCATTTTGATCATGTTACCTATTAATTTCTATTTGCTTAAACTGAAAGGGCTCATTTCCTTCAATCTTTTCAGACAGCTCATATCTCTTAGTCCCAGAATCAACCCAGTCACATTTTGTAATATGGAGAACAGAGCTAGGTGAGGGCACACTAGCACATTAAATAACTTAAACATAACTTTCCATGAATTGCTCTACACATATCATATATAACCTAACATCTCACTGGCCTTCTTGATTGCATCTGTACACTATTTTTGCTATTTATTTCACCTTATACAATTTCTTGTATTAGGAATTTGTTAGTTTTCACATCCTCCTTGGGGTCAGAGCACAGGATCAGCCATTGTACAGCACCCCTGGAGCAATTGCACGTTTTGGGCCTTGCTCAAGGGCCCAGCAGAGTAGGATCTCTTTTGCTAGTGACGGGATTCAAACCGGCAACCTTCAGGATACCAGCATAGCTCCTTAGCCTCAGAGCCACCACTCCGCCCAAACACTGGATGTAGATAGTGTTGAGCCCATTTGGTATTGGCCAGGAACATCACAATGCTGTCAGAAGGAAAGACCCATGGACTCTGATTTACACGCATATAAGTTCCTCTGGACACGTGTTTAATTGGGACACCGTGAAAGTAAAATTCATGGCCAATACCAAGAGTGTCAGAGAGTTGGCTGAATCTTGGCTCGCTAATGAAAACACCATTAACAGACACTTGGATTTGAACCTAGCATATGCAGCCTTAAAAAGAAGAACATCAAAAATAATAAAAAAGATTTTATGACCAACACCTTCCAAACCCCACCATATTAATCCCCACCACTTACATACTCCCACCTTCACTTGCTATATATTGCCTTTGATTGCTGTATGTCTAATCATTTTCCTCCAATGATGACACCAATGAATTTAATCCATTTTGGAATAAGGCTGTAACATAACAAAATGTGGAAAAAGTGATGCCCGGTGAATACTTTCCAGATGCACTATATATATATATATATGTGTGTGTATATATTTAATTATTTTCTCAAATAAAGTGCACAAAGCACCACAATTGCCACAATTCTCCAAAACAATAATCAATAAACACAATAACACAATCCTCCACTCCCAGCAGCTCCATTACATTCCCTCCCAACTCCGGCTCAGCTTGCTGGGTCTCTCATAATTCTTTATAAAGTCCTTGTGATTTCATAGAACTTCCAGGTCAGATGAAGACTTATATTTTTCTTCATCCCAGAAGTACTTCTGTTCTTCTGTCCCCGTGACTTGGGAGTACTTCCGGGCTATAGGAAAGATAAAAATCCATGTGTCTCCCTGCAGCGTCACATGATGGCACCCACGGCACCTAGCAGGGCTGTGAAGTCGAACTCCATTTCCCATGATGCCCTGTGGGAATCCGGGGGACCTCCACCCTGCAGGGAAGACACCATCTATCGGCCTGGATGTGTCGGCCGGGATGAGCTGCCATCGATCCATCATAATATATATATATATATATTATAAATATATATTTATGTCCAAGTGTCTGTTGATGGCGTTCTCATTTGATAACCAGGATTCAGCCAGCTCTCTAGCACTTTTATTATTGGCTATAAATTTTACTTGTACATTGTCCCAATTAAATGTATGTCCTGTTGATTTAGTATGCTTATAGATCAATGACAGTGCGTCCTTTCTTCTGACGGCGTTGCGGTGTTCCTGTATACGTGTTGTGATTCTTTTTGAAGTTTGTCCTATGTATACAGCTGAGCACGAACTGCATGAAATGCTGTATACTGCGTTTAGTGTTTCTGCTGTCGATTTCTTGTTTTTGGCATTAAAGAGGACCGTGCGCAGATTGTTCATGGGTTTGTGTGCTATTCTGACACCTGACTTGGCCAGGATGCGTGCAGCACCTTCAGACATATTGTGGTGATAAGGGAGTGGGTGCCAGGTTGGGTGGGGGTTATGATTCGAGTCAATTGTTTGTTGAGTTTTTTGGCGTCTTCTGTGTAGGCTTCGATTAATGAATGTTTTCGAGTATCCGTTTGAAGTGAAAAGGTGGAAGAGATAGCGTCTCTCTTTCATTTTGTTTCCTTCGTATTACAATGGGTGTGGACTCTTCTGAATAGAGTTTTAACACAGCTCCGTTTATGAGATATCGGGTGGTTGCTGGCGAAGTGTAATATCTTGTCTGCATAGCATTCTTTACGGTAAACACTAGTAGTCAGGGTGGCGTCATTACTTCTTTCAATGTAGATGTCCAGGAAACTGATGTGTCGGTTAATTTCTTTCTCCATTGTGAATTGGATTGCCGGGAATATTGAGTTGATGTGCTTGTAGAATTCATTCAGCTGATCATTTTTTATTATGACGAATGTGTCGTCCACATAGCGTATCCAAATTTTGGGTGTGAACTGAGATAGAGCCATGTTTTCAAATCGTTGCATTACCAGTTCTGCTAGAAGTCCATATATATATATATATATATCTATACTAATAAAAGTCAAAGCCCTCACTGACTCACTCACTCACTCACTCACTGAATCATTCATTACTAATTCTCCAACTTCCCGTGTAGGTAGAAGGCTGAAATTTGGCATGCTCATTCCTTACAGCTTACTTACAAAAGTTAAGCAGGTTTCATTTCAAAATTCTATGCGTAACGGTCATAACGGTTGACAACGTTCGCCATGTTGAACTTTCTTATTTATGGCCCCATCTTCACTAAATTTGATAGGTGGCTTCCCTGTGCTAACCAAAACTGATGTACGTACTTATTTCAGTGGTATGATGCCACTGTCGGCTGCCATATTGAACTTTCCAATGTCACTAATTCTCCAACTTCCCATGTAGGTAGAAGGCTGAAATTTGGCAGGCTCATTCCTTACAGCTTACTTACAAAAGTTAAGCAGGTTTCATTTCGAAATTCTAAGCGTAATGGTCATAACGGTCGACAACGTCCGCCATGTTGAACTTATTTCTTATTTATGATGCCACTGTCGGCCACCATGTTGAACTTTTCAACGGTCTTTGTTACTTATGAGCCCATCTTCAAGAAATTTGGTACGCGGGTTCCCAACGCTAACTGAATCCTACTTACGTACATATATACGTCCATAGACTGCAGCTGGGTCACTGTGTGAGGTGCCGTTGGGTCCCCCATCCCAGCGCC
This sequence comes from Polypterus senegalus, assembly GCF_016835505.1. NCBI lineage: Eukaryota > Metazoa > Chordata > Cladistia > Polypteriformes > Polypteridae > Polypterus > Polypterus senegalus. Next base: position 90,287,394 of record NC_053157.1, read on the forward strand.
TCCCACGTTGTTGGCTGCCTGCCTATATAAGGCCGTCCATCACTCTGGTCTCTACATTCCCTTCCTTGCTTCGCCACAGGATTCACATCTCCCTGCTGATAATTACAGACTTTTTATTTAATCCATGGCTTCTCCGCTCTTTTATTGTTCATTTATTATGATTATAATTATTGTGTAGGTATTTTAGACTTACTTTACATTGTTCAGGTACCCATTTCCTTTATCATTCCGTCCACACCCCCATTAACATGTCTATCGAGGTGATCACCATCAATTAAAGAACTGTCACTTACCGAGTGGTTTCCATGCCCGGAGTTGGCAATTGCCTTTTCCATTCTCTTTGTTACACATTGCACGGCCATATCCGGCTCTTATGTATTGAATGACTGGGACAGGTTCAAGGTGTGGACTGATGAAGGTACAGGAGATAATTATACTACACAGGAGCACTATAAGAGTGAAATGCTTAATTCCTTCACCTATGGTTCTGCATGTGAATTGATGGCTGCCGCTGAATTGTTCGGTTGTCGCTTTCAAGTGTACCGAAATGGCCAAATATTTTACACCTTTTGATAACCGCCAATGTCTCTTAAACATCTTAGATTCACAGGTGACAATTTCAGTAGTGGACACTTTGATGTTTATGAATGTTTAAACTCTCAAAAGCTGGATGTAAAGTTATCAATGAAACCACAGTTGTATGCTTACAACACCTGACAGATGCCGAATGTCACTTCAACACAAGTCCTGCAAATACTGCCGTAATTGAAACAAACCATGAAGCTCAACCCGATTATGACAGCAGCAATCCAAGCTGTGAGATTTGAAACAAGATTACTGTTCACATGGCCAACTGTACGTTGCATGCTCAAGAGTAAGCTCAGCGCACAGCTTGGTCATATTATAACCAGAGGGCTGAACTCACAATGTGGTATACAAAGAGATCCTTAACAAATAATTATTGGTATATTTTCTCTCAGTTTAAAAAGGTTTAATTTTCTTCTTAATAAAAATTTTAAGGCAGTACTTCGCCACTGCGAAGCGCGGGTATTTTGCTAGTATATCTATACTAATAAAAGGCAAAGCCCTCACTGACTGACTGACTGACTCACTCACTCACTCACTCATCACTAATTCTCCAAGTTCCCGTGTGGGTAGAAGGCTGAAATTTGGCAGGCTCATTCCTTACAGCTTACTTACAAAAGTTGGTCAGGTTTCATTTCGAAATTCTACGCGTAATGGTCATAACTGGAAGCTATTTTTCTCCATATAATGTAATGGAGTTGAGCTGGATGGCTGTGGGGGGCGGAGTTTCATGTGACATCTTCACGCCTCCTACGTAAGTACGTAGAGAACAAGGAAGACCTCCAAACAGCGCTGAACAAAAAACGGCATTTCACAATTGAGAAGGCAGAAAAAGATTATGAAGCAAGTGATGCATACAAGCGTATTCATAAATACAAGCATATTCATAAGTACAGCTACTGCGGAAATAAAGCACGGCGTGAACTGTAAGTTTATATTAAGTTTATAGACACACTCCCGCTGCTGTTTGTCATGCCTATGGCGAATTACGGTATTCGCCAGATACAAGTTTACTGAGAAGACACGAGGTATAAACGAGACTTTGGATCACTTTGTAACAGAGTTAAAATTGCTGTAGCAAGAAACTGAACAAAACGTTAATGTTTTACTATTAATAACTTTTAGACTACATTTTATTTTTTTCCCTTGCACTCAGTGAGCGAGGCCAATGCATATTCATAAGTGCAGCTACTGCGGAAACAAAGCACAGTGTGAACCGTAAGTTTACATTAAGTTTATAGACACACTCCCGCTGCCGTTTGTCATGCGTGCGACAAATGACGGTATTCGCGACATACAAGTTTACTGAGAAGACACGAGGTATAAACGAGACTTTGGATCACTTTGTAACAGAGTTAAAATTGCTGTAGCAAAAAAAGTTTAAGTGCCGGGTCTTAGCTACCATTAAATAAACACATCCTCCAAATACGAACCTGATTGCAAGAAATAATGATGATCAAATCCTTGATGACAGCAACACTCACAAAATAATTACTGTATATTGACAATCATGTTACATTATTTTTAAAATGTTCCCTTTTCTTTTTCATAACTTCTTTAACACACTACTTCTCCGCTGTGAAACGTGGGTGGTAGAGGCTTCGCCTCTAGCGCCGACATCCGAGGTTCGATTCCCGATTCATTTTACCCTCACATCCCCTTGGTTTGAGACGTATGAAAAAATATGCGGTTAATCATGTTACGTTATTTTTAAAATGTTTCCTTTTCTTAGCACAAGCACAGCTGAGAAGCTTCGATGCATGTACTCCATAACGCGTTAAAAAAAATAATTTGGTCTTGTCCGATGCGAGAGATGGACGTCTGAAGTGGAGCTCCACTAGCAGTGGTGCTATTTTTCATATTATTTGCTTATTATTCTGAGATATCCTGTATTTTTTCAACCCGAGAGGGACTGCTACAGTATATGTAAGCACATATAAACATGGCCAACAAGAAGGGGGGTTCGAAAGAATCGAAAACTAAAGCTACATCCAAGCTGCGATCAGCAAGCCCCAGTTCAAGATACGGCCTATCAGAGACAGACCTGGATCAGATGGGCGAAAGCACAGACTCCTCGGGACCACGGTCCACTACATTGTCGCCGGCTGAGAGCAAAAAGGGGAGCGAAGGTGCGATCGTGAGTGCAGATGTGGATAGCTCGCCGATTGGAGAAGATTACCTGAAACTGGAAAGGGCCAGGAAGCCCGCGGCTTCAGTTACGCAATTACGCGAGCCTGGAGCAGCGGGGACACCGGCTTCAGCAAAGTCTGCTGCTTCATCTACGGTACAAGAAAGCACAATTGAACTATCTGAACTGAAAGTGTTGCTTGCTGAGCTCACGCAAGATATAAAGAAAAGTGAGAAGGTTAATGAGAAAGCAACTGAGCACGCTTGCTGATCAATTGGAGCATCTTAAGGAGACATTCACGAATCGGATCGAAATGGCCGAACATTTAGCTGCCAGTGCCGAGGAAAGAGCAGTAAATGTCAGTTCCGAATGTAAAAAACTCGGAGAAAAACTTGGAGACAGACTGGCTGCTTTAGAAGATGGGAGTAGATGGTATAATGTCAGAATTGAAGGTCTGCCGGAGAATCGAGAAAGTTCAAACCCTGTGAAATTCGCAGCTGAACTTTTTTCTAAAATAATCGGGGGCGACTTTAAAGCAGAATCTGAGATAGCAGCGGCTTACACCACGCTGGATCAAACACCGTCAGACCCGACCAAGATCTTTTATAGTTCGTTTTGAACGATTATCATTTAAGCTAGAGGTGATGGCACTCCTCAGAAACAAGGAAGATATTATATATGAAAATAACCACATTCGTATCTTCCCTGACTTCTCTCCAGCAACAGCTATTAAACGCGCAGCCTTCTATAATATTAAACAGCGGCTACGGCAAGCCAGTGTCAAATACAGCCTCCTGTATCCGCAAAACTGAAAGTGGAATGGCAGGTCATTTCTATGTCTTCGCTAGCAAGGAAGAAGCAGAAAATGAATTAAGAAAGCTGATCCCGGGACTATTCTGATACATAATAGTGAGTCATGGCGATAAATGATAAAGCTAGGATTAATAATCTACTGTCTGATCTATTCGTTTTAAAATACGGGTTTTTTATCAGCATATATTCTCATATATTCTTATTATTACTTAGTATTACTAGGGCTATCTGTTTATGTTTTATTGTGCTTAATTACGTTTTCCTCCTTTTTTTTTTTTTTCTTTTCTAATTATTTCATGTGTACCCTAAATGAGACTGTTCAATATCATACCCTTGGTTTACTGTTATTGCTATTACTGCATTAAGACTTGTTATGCTTATTTTGGACACATCTTTAACACCATCACCTGGGTTTATTATCTGGGGTATCATCTTAATGCACTAAAATTGCTGAAGACTATATATATATTTAAGTGCAAAATTCTTTTTTTTTTTTTTTTCTCTTTTAAAGACTATATTGGTAACAGATATCTCTATCTTTTAACCTAAAGCGCCACTGCATGGGGGCTTGTTGTGCTTTGGACGTGCTCTGTCTCTGGGTATGTCAGAGGACTGGGACTGCATGAAGTGGGTTTTAGCCTCACTTGGGGAGGCAAAAGGGAGGGTGGGGGTTAAGGGGAGAGAAAGAGAGCAGGCTTGATCTATACCTAATCTATCATCTCAATCTTTATAATTATAACTATCAACGTAATAATAAGCTGCATGGCAACAACTCTTGGGGAAATAGGAAATTAAGACCTAAACTATTTCACTTCCAGTTAAGACTATAAAATGACATCAAAAACTCAGAATCAGTGTCTCCATGATGGGACAGTTAACTTCGTAAGCTGGAATGTTAAAGGCCTGAATCACGAATTAAAGAGAAAGAAAGTACTTTCTCACCTAACAGGTCTAAATGCTAAAATAGTATTTTTACAGGAAACCCACTTACTAAGCAAGGATCAGTTCCGGCTGCAAAAGACTGGACTGGCCAAATGTTCCATTCTAGTTTTACAAAGAAAACTAGAGGGTGGGAATTCTCATACATAGAACAGTACCATTTGTAGCATCAGATGTAGTATTGGATCCTGAAGGGAGATATGTAATGGTCATGGGAGACTTATCTAACTGTAAAATGATTTTGATAAATGTTTATGCACCTAATGTTGATGATAAGGAATTTATACAAAATTTATTTGCATCCATTCCCAATCTGAACACTCATAAAGTTATAATGGCTGGGGACTTTAATTGTGTTTAAATCCACTTTTAGATAAGACTTCCTCCACAGGGGAACGCAACTAACACCGCAAAGATAATTACAAAGTTTATAACTGATCACAACTTATCAGATCCCTGGAGGTTTTAAACCCAAATTCAAGAACATATTCTTTCTACTCACCAGTACATCATTGCTACTCAAGGATTGATTACTTCTTTATAGATAATAACTTCTTGCCTAAGATTAAATCTTGTAAATACGATGCTATTGTTATTTCAGACCATGCTCCTATGATCTTGGAGCTGAAATTACTAAGCCCCATACACTCACCCGCAGATGGCCTCAACCGCTTCTATTAGCTGACGAGAATTGTACTGAATTTATATCCAAACAAATCAAATTCTTTCTAGAGACAAATACATCCCCTGAGATCTCTGCAGGAATACTCTGGGAAACTCTTAAGGCCTTCTTAAGAGGACAGATTATCTCATATCTTTCCCACAGAAATAAATCCGAAGCGAAGAAAGTAGCAGAGATAAAAGCGAAATTACTAAAATAGATGAAGAACATGCCAGACTACCAAGCGAGACTCTACATAGAGGAGGCAGGCTCTACATTCAGAATTAAACCTCTTGACAACTAAAGAAACTGAACAACTAATTTACAAATCCAGACATCATTATTATGAACATGGAGAGAAAGCTAATAAGCTTTTAGCGCAACAAATTCACAAGCAAGATGTACGTAACGCAATCTCGGTAATCACTAACACGAACGGAGATAAAATCATCGAACACAAAAATATAATGCACACTTTCAGAGACTACTATAAATCCCTATATACTACTGAGTTTAAAGAAGACAATATACAATCTAATGCATTTCTGGATACATTACAGATACCACAAATTGACGCTTTTAGTGTGGAGGAACTTGATAAACCTCTGGCATTATCAGAATTACTAGATGCTATAAAGTCACTCCAAGGTGGAAAAGCAGCAGGCCCTGATGGCTACCCTGCAGAGTTTTACAAGAAATTCTCCGCTCAGCTAGCTCCCTCCTATTAGCAACATTTACAGAAGCCAGAGATAACCAATCTCTTCCACAAACCTTTCGCCAAGCACTAATCACTGTCTTTCCAAAACAAAATAAGGACTTATTACAATGTGCATCATACAGACCAATTTCACTTCTGAATAACGACGTTAAAATACTCTCTAAAATCATAGCTAGAAGGATGGAGAAAGTGCTCCCTCGTAATATCACAAGACCAAACTGGATTTATTAGGGGCCGACACTTATCTTCAAATCTTCGACGCCTGTTTAATGTAATATACTCACCAACTAAATCAAACACCCCAGAAATATTATTATCATTGGATGCAGAAAAAGCATTCGACATGATTGAATGGAAATACCTTTTTACTATTTTGGAGAAGTTTGGGTTTGGCCCGAACATTTGTGCATGGATTAAATTACTGTATACTAACCCAGAAGCTTCAGTTTGCATCAATAACATTTGCTCAGACTACTTTAAACTAGAGCGTGGCACTAGACAAGGATGCCCTTGTCACCTGCTGTTTGCATTGCCATTGAACCACTGGCAATACATTGTCGAAATACTGATCAGATAAAGGGGATTAGCAGAGAAGGACTGGAACAGAAAATCTCATTATATGCAGATGATATGCTACTGTGCCTGCAGTCTTAGCAGCACTCACAGAATTTCAAAAGATCTCTGGTCTCAGAATTAATCTGAATAAAAGTGTACTCTTTCCAGTGAATTCTCAAGCATATAATATTAGATTAGACACCCTACCTTTTATCATTGCAGAACAGTTTAAATACCTAGGGGTAAACATCACAAGTAAACATAAAGCTCTTTATCAACAAAATTTCGTCGTCTGCATGGAAAAAATTAAACAAGACTTGCATAGATGGTCAACCCTTCATCTCACACTAGCTGGAAGAATTAACACTGTTAAGATGAATATTCTTCCTAAGCTCCTTTTTATTTCAAAACATCCCAATATACATTAATAAATCATTCTTTAAGCAATTAGATTCAACAATAACCTCATTTATTTGGAATTCAAAACATCCACGCATCAAAAGAGCGACCCTACAAAGACAAAAGGCAGAAGGCGGCATGGCTCTACCTAACTTCCAGTTTTATTACTGGGCGACAAATATACAGGCGATAAGAACCTGGACACAAATAGAAGAACATACACAGGCTTGGACCGCAATAGAAGTAAAATCCTGCAGTACTTCTTTGTATTCCTTGCTGTGCTCCAATAAACACACGCTATCGGCAATACACTAATAACCCAATTGTGCTCCACTCACTTAGAATCTGGAACCAATGTAGAAAGCATTTTAAGACGGAGAAGCTTCTATCTGTGGCACCCTGCAAGAGAACCACCTCTTTCAACCTTCACAAACATATGCAGTTTTAATATCTGGAAAAATTTGGAATTAACTTGCTTAGAGATCTTTATATAGACAACGTCTTTGCATCCTATGAACAATTACATTCCAAATTTAACATTCCAGCTACACATTTCTTTCACTATCTTCAAATCAGGAACTTTGTTAAACAGAACCTTCCAGATTTTCCTCATCTTGCACCCTCATCCACGCTGGAAAAATATTGCTCAATTTCAAGGAATTAGACTCCATCTCTACAATATATAAAATCATTTTACAATCCCTTCCTTTCAAAGATCCAAGAGGACACTGGGAAAAGATCTCTCAATTAATATATCAGAAAAGGAGTGGAAAGTAGCAATGCAGAGAATTCACTCGAGCTCCATATGCGCAAAGCATACAATTATACAACTCAAAATTATATATCGAGCACATCTGTCTCGACTAAAACTCTCAAAATGTTTCCAGGGCATGATCCAACCTGCAAACGCTGCAACCAAGCCCCAGCCTCACTGGGTCACATGTTCTGGGCCTGCACCAAATTAACATTATTCTGGACAAAATTTTTAATTACCTCTCAGACAGCCTTGGACTCACAATCCCTCCTAACCCATTAACAGCTGTGTTTGGGGTTCTTCCAGAGGGCTTAAAGTGGAGAAAGACAAACAAATTGTGATTGCATTCACTACACTGTTGGCACGCAGACTTATTCTGATAAACTGGAAGAACCCAAACTCTCCTCTTTAAGTCAGTGGGAAACTGATGTGTTATATTATTTGAAATTGGAAAAATCAAATACTCAGTTAGAGGATCTGTACAGACTTTTTCAAAACATGGCAGGATCTAATCAGTAATATTTTAAAATAAGTTTATAAAGCACAGAGAATTTATTAATTTAGGTATGTTTACAAGCCTTAAATTTTACACGTTTGGCTTGCTCTCTCTCAGGGTGGGGATCGATCTGTTCTTAACATAATTCTTTCTTTTTGTAAAAACTTGATTGCTATGTATGGATTGTAATAAAATTAATAAAAACAAATAAATAAATAAATAAATAAATAAATAATGCATTTAATCACACTTTCAATTCCAAGCAAAGGGGAACTTTTGTCAATGCATGATTTCCTGGTACATCGACAGTACCGCCGCTCCTATACGCAGAGTACGCAGTCTCGTGAGGGCACCAACTCCCGGGGCACCATCCCAGCTGCTCAAAAAAATCGTTTTTATATATTATAATAATAAATTAATATTAGTAATATACATATACAAACTAAACAAAAATATAAACTTATATATTGCATTTTACGGTGAAGGCAGAGTAGCCTAAGCACACGTGATGACGCGCGCGCCCTCACCTCTGTTACGGCTGCCTATTTGGCCAAAAATGATAATAATTGAACAATATGCCTGCTCCTGGAAAGAGACATCAACAGTCCGGCGCCGAGAAACGAAAGAAAAAAAAAAGCCCAAGATGAAGTCCGTGCATGTACCCAAATCTCTGGATTGCTCTGCATAGCAGTGACGCCCCTGTAACTGTTGCCTCTGTTGAGCCGAAGTTTTTCTAAAATGAAGCTCATCAAAACGTACTTGCGCTCATCTATGGCACAAGAGCGCATGAGTGGTCTGGCAATTGTCAGCATCAACTCTGAATTAGCAAAGGCTTTATCATATGAAGAGCTAGCTCATTTACTTTGCCTCAAGAAAAAGCAGAAGTGTGCCTTTGTAAATTTTGAACTTTGGAAAGCTCCAGCAGATGACAGTGTTGATTTTATTTCAGTTTATTATTGTTTATTTTATTTATTATAAATGTATTATTTAAAGTGTAATTTTAGTTTGTATTTTTTGCTGTAGAGCTACAATTGTAATTTATAAATGATACAATTTATTTATGTATTTACTTTTATTTGAATAAAGTTCTATTTTGGCCCCTATAGTAGGTGTTTTTTTATTATTTTATTTTTACTTCCGTAATATTTGGGGGAGGGGGCACAAAAGTAAATTTCTGCCTAGGGCACCCATTTGGCCAGCAGCGGCCCTGTACATCGATTACATTGATGCACACTGAAAAGCAAGCAAAATTAGATGCATTACAGAAATCAGACTTTGTGGCACTTACTGGGGATCATTGGACTTCCGTGACCGTTAGTAATTCTAATTACATCTAATTACAAAATGTTCAATGATCACACTGTTTTAGTCTAATGTACAAAATAATTTTGGCTAAGGTTACTCAGAGTTTAAAGATGAAGCTGGTCAAATTACCTTTTATGTTTCTGACTTATTTTTTTAAGAAGAAAAACTGCACTTTATGGTGAAATTTTGGTTATTGTTATTTAAAGACAATACTATTCTGAAAATGTACTTAAAGTACTTAAACTAACACTTTATTTTTAAGTCTGCCCAATTTTAGCCAGGGATGATATTTTTGTTTCTGTTTTGAATTGAAATGCAGTTTAAAAGTTTTTTTCAGAAATTAAAAGAGCTTGAGTTTACAATATTCATGTCCATGTCTATTATTTGATTCTGTCGCACACTAAAACCCTTTTAAATAAAAAAAAAACATTTGTGATTTGGGGCAAATTTTCATGTGTGATTACATACGATTAATCAAGATTAATTATTACACAACCTCTAATAATTGGATTAATTTTTTTAATCGAGTCCCACCCCTAATATATATATGTAGATATATATGTAGATTTGTATATATATATATGTATATACAGTATATATGTAGATATGTATATGTATATATGTATATATGTGTGCATATATATATATGTATATGTATATATATGTATGTGTGTATATATATATATGTACATATATATGCCAGCAACACTCATGACAATGACAACACAATTACATTGTCAATCATGTTGCGTTATTATTAAAATGTTTCCTTTTCTTTTCATTACTTCTTTAACACACTACTTCTCCATGAAGCTGGTATTTTGCTAGTATACTCGTATATATGTATATCACAGTGGTAGCGCTGCTGCCTCACAGTAAGGACACCTGGGTTCGCTTCCCAGGTCCTTCCTGCATGGAGTTTGCATGTTCTTCCCATGTCTCCCCGAGTTTGCTCCTGACTGACTATATATATATATATATATATATATTTATATATATATATATGTATCAGGTGCCACAGCACTGACCCCTGAAAGAAGCCACTGTTAACATCAGATAAGTTTCCTTACATCTTTACTCTTGGCCTTGAACCAATTTTGCATCAATCAGCACACTACTCACTGAATTACCACTTCCTTAGTTTGGTTCTCAATCTCTCATGTGAGACCTCAAGGTAAGATATAATATGCATCTTTCTGATCATATACTTTTGTTGCATCCTCATTTAAGTCCAGCATATCGGTGAAACCCAACCTCCCCTCTCTGGACCCATGCTGACTGTTGATTAACACTCATGTTCTAGCTATGTGATGCTTAATATTTTTCTTAATAATTCTGTCAGTTTATTCACCTGTGATGAACATTAATCTTACTGGCCTATAGTTACTTGGATCTATCCGTTTACCCTTATATAGAACAGTGTAATATTCGCTATTTTCCAGACCTTAGGAATTTGTGCAGTACACAATGATTTTGAAAAAGTATGTGCTAAGGGTTTATATATGCATTCACTAAGTCTCTCCAGCACCTGGGGCCTCATGTATAAACGGTGCGTACGCACAGAAATGTTGCGTAAGAACTTTTCCACGTTCAAATCGCGATGTATAAAACCTACACTTGGCGTAAAGCCACGCACTTTTCCACGGTGCCTCATGCCTTGTCGTACGCAAGTTCTCCGCTCGGTTTTGCAAACTGGCGGCACCCAGCATCAAAGCAATGGTACTGTTCCTGTGTGGTTACTCATTATTTTCATGACGCGGCTTTATAAATACACAGAAACTAACCGCATATTGTTTATTAGTGTAATGCATCTGATTGTAATTAACTCGTAACAATATAATGGTCCAGGGAACAGCCATAGTATTCCAAATACCATAACTGCTTTAGCGTTGTTACTCTCACTTCTTCTTCTTCTTCTTCTTTCAGCTCCTCCCGTTAGGAGTTGCCACAGCGGATCATCTTTTTCCATATTGCTCTCACTGCACGACTCGGAGTATTTATATCACTGTATCTGAGTGTGAATCACAGCAGCTACAGCTTTAAGGACACGCTGTCTCAGCCACTGCAAAATGTTTTTAAAGCCTTTCCTGTGCAGACCTCGCGGTTCAGAAACAGTTTAATCCCAAGAACTTTAAATGCACTCAATCAATTGCTCCTTGTAGAACGGTTTGTACTTATAAGTACAATCACCCCACTGTAAACTTGCACTACAGTTATAATATCTAACAACCTGGGCCACTTTATAAAGCGCAGATTTACATATGATGACGATATCATTTTTAAGGTGAAATGCAGCAAAATATGTTTGTTAAATTATACACATAAAACTTTAACTTCATTTAAATAATCTATATTCTTCACTGGGAGTGTCGTGAAGGATAGAATAATTAAACATGTACTACGAAGATATTTCAATGTTCTTTAAACGTTTTGAAGAATCGGCGCTAAGCTTACAGATGGCTTAACTTCTATTACAGAGCTGATTGTGTGGCGATCGGTTACTTGGGGAAAGAAAAGCACTGACTGCAGTGACGGCTACGCCAATATATATTGAATATAAAACAGAAAGAGAAAATAACAACACAGCTAAAAACTTCGACAAAAGATAAATGCTTGTCATGAGCACGAGGCTCATGAAACACATGTTTAATAACGTGCTTTAGCTCCTATCATCATGAAAATGACATCACGTATACATCTCAGTATTTTAGTTATTCAGAGAGCTGTAATATCACTAATGTAATGGACTCTGTGTCCAGTTGGAGGAAGAGAGCCAGTTTAAGAAGCAAGTAGTGATTCACACACATAGGCACATAGAAGATCAAATACAAAACAAAGCATTTAACGTGCTACTTTAATTACGATGTAATTTTGAGAAACTGGTTAATTAAACGATTTTAAGATGAAGTTTATAATGTTCTACTAAATGACAAAATAAACTACGTGATTAAAGTGGAAAATTCGAAATTAAAATTGACATTTCGTGCTTTTTCCCCGCCGTGTGCCTTTTTTCTCTGTACCCTAATAAGCTTTCATATGACACTCAGACAGTGGGCTTACAACTCTTCTTTTCACGGCAACTTTGATATGTGACTTCTTTTTTATTTCCGGCATTGTGCGATTTTGTTAATGTGAGCTTTCAAGTTTCTCCAACACGCTATGTCACTCGATCAACTTCATTTTGTTGATTATACCACGGTTTATTTGAACAAATAGTATGTTTTTCCTTTGCCTCCACTTGGTATTCGCTGAAATTCTTATATTTTCCCCGTGCTTTTCCCATTGTCTTTTCACAGAAGGCTGCGCTTAAGGGCGATTTATATTGATTTGCATATTCAAATAGGCGTAATTCTGGGAGGATTTGGGGCGTTACAAAATGCGCGTGCACGAGTGTTAGTTTTCACGCTGATTGGGATTTATGTAACGGAAGAACGTGGAAGTTGGAGTACGCACAGATTCCTGCATCTGGATTTTTCTGTGCGTAAGCACATTTCGGCTTTTGTGCTTACGCCATGTTATAGTGCGAGTTCTACACACGGCGTTATACATGAGGCCCCTGGTGATTTATTAAATTTCAGCCTATTTTATCTAAGCAGTACTTCTCCCTCTACAATTAAAAAAACACAAAATACCTCCCAAATAGCCTAATAGTTACTTTTGGTGGGTTCAACCTCTTCACGTGTATAATTTCAATAAGATGCAAGTTCAAAGCCTTTGCTATTTCACTGTTTTTATATTCTATCTCATCTTTACTGTTCCTAATACTCTACCTTTGCCTTGACCTTTATTTTACTAATAAACTTTGAAAGACTCTCCTTTTGCCTTATCTGCAATATTTCTGTCTAACTACCTTTTAGCCTTCCTCGTATCCTTTTAAAACAATGCTTGCATGCTTTCATATACCTTATGGTTTGTGACTGAATTATGTCTTTTGCAGCATGTCTTCTTATACAGCTGTTTTTTCCTTTGTAACTTATTTTTTAACTCTCTTTAATTTCCTACTGCTTCTAAATGTTGGTATAAACGTGTCCTGCATTATTTGTAAAAACTTTTAAATCTGAACCACATCTCCCCAAATGTCTCTACACTTAAAAAGTTATCCAAATTTATCATACTTAGCCTTTGCCACATTTGCTCCAAATTTGTTCTACTAAAATTAAATGTAACTATTTTAGTTTTTGAATATGCACCCTTCCAAAAACTTGTGGTCACTAGATTCTATTGGTTGAATCACCTTAACCCTTCAGTTCTATCTTTATTATTAGAGAATATTAAATCTAGACAGGCCTTTCAACTTCTTGGTGTTTTAACATTTTGAAGAAAAAACAGTCTTTGGTTACATACAGAAATTCCTTTTTTTCTCCACTATTTGTAAGGCTAGCCTAATTAATGTTTGAATATATAAAGTCCCCCCACCTATAATATCCCCCTCTAAACATGTGTTTTAAATATTATTAAAAAAGATGTAAACCAAAACTATTGTTTGCATTAGGAAGTGTTTAAAACACTCATAATACTGTCTAGTCGATTCCTCAATAAGTTGTAGTTCACCATTTAGCACTTGCATTCAAGTTCTCTTTTACATGCAGGGTGACTACCACACATTTTAGGCTTTACCTCTCCTTCTTAAATAATGCGTATGCATTAGTTATGCTTCTGCCCATCTCTATTATTTAGCCAGGTTTTTGTTATTAACATTATATCAAAGTTATGTGTGGCTACTTACAATTCAAATACATTAATTTGATCATTAATAGTTCAAAAGTTTTAAGGCAACTAATTTTTAACATATCATTTACTCTACTTTTGTTTTTTAACAGTGAACAAGAGCTATCAAAATTACCTTGAATGTTTGTATTTATACTACTGCCTATCCTTGTATGTGAAGTTCTAAACTTGGCCTGTCCTAACTTCCTTAACACCCTAATTTTCCTATTGTATACAATCCCCATCTTAGCTACTCATACACCTCCCCAGTACATTGGTACCACTGCTGTTCAAATATAACCCATCACAGCAGAAGGTTTCCCATCTTTTCCAGAAGGAGTCCCATTCCAGACCAAGATTTAAGCCACATGTTAAGCCTTCGAATCTCCTCAGTCTTACCTGGACATCATGCAAGATTTGCATTGTACTGGCCTCATGATTAAAATTAATTTAGTTGACAACTAAGCCCTTTTAGAATGAAGTGTAAATTAATTTATGAGTTTAACAAACTACAGCTCCTCTTTATTACTTAATGGACCTCTCATAACCCATGTGTTAACTATTTAAGTTGCTTTTATTTCTAAATGCATTTGTCAATCTGCTGTTGACTTGTTTTGACCTGCCTGGTGCAAGTGTTTTGTATCTTTTAATAGATTTCACCTTAATCCTGTATGTAACAAACTCTCTTTGCTACTTCCCTTTTTCCTAACCTAACAAAAAAAAAAATATATATATATATCTAAATGGCCTGCTTTTTAAATGTTATCTTTATCCTCACATTTCTCCTTGCATTGATACTCACCAGATTAAATACAGTATACACAAATTAACTAGTCATCTTTTACTTGCTTATTTACTATTAACAGATACGATGCTGGCTGATTATTCACTTGCTCTACTTGCTGCTTGGTGAGCTGTGACAGGAATTCTATGAGATGGTGCAAAAATGTTTTCAGGGCAGCATTCTTGCTTCATTAGCCATTGTGTTTTTTTTATCCACTACAGACTTTTCATACAATCAGAAAAGGTATCTAATGTGATAGAGGGGAGGAATGGAGAAGTGTATTGATTTTCTGCATTTGAAGCCTTATGACTCTATACTAATGGGTGGCATGGTGGTGCAGTGGTAGCGCTGCTGCCTACCAGTAAGGAGACCTGGGTTCACTTCCCGGGTCCTCTCTGCGTTGAGTTTGCATGTTCTCTGCATGGGTTTCCTCTGGGCGCTCCTGTTTTCTCCCATGGTCCAAAGACATGCAGGTTAGGTGCATTGGCAATCCAAAATTGTGCTTGGTGTGTGTCCTGCAGTGGGCTGGCGCTCTGCCTGGGATTTGTTCCTGCCTTGTGCCCTGTGCTGGCTGGGATTGGCTCCAGCAGACCCCCGTGACCCTATATTAGGATATAGTGGGTTGGACAATGACTGACTGTATACTACATCCTATGTGATAAAGAATAAAAAGAGAAGACAGAGGGAAAAATGTGCATTTGAACATCTTTATACACTACAATGTACTGTAGATCAGGAGAAAAAA